>NW_027328882.1:150856-325015 GCF_048564905.1 Vicugna pacos | reverse complement strand
GCTGCTCCTGATCATCTAGCCGCTCCAGAACAGCCTGCAGCTCTTGAAAAGCCTGCAGCTCCTGAAGAGCCTGCCGCTCCTGCTGCTCTAGCCGCTCCTGAAGAGCCCGCTGCTCCTGCTGATCTAGCCGCTCCTGAAGAGCCCGCCGCTCCTGAAGAGCCCGCCGGTCCTGCTGATCTAGCCGCTCCTGAAGAGCCTGAAGCTCCTGAAGAGCCTGCCGCTCCTGCTGATCTTGCCACCCCTGAAGAGCCTGCAGCTCCTGCTGATCTTGCCGCTCCTGAAGAGCCCGCCGCTCCTGAAGAACCTGCCGTTCCTGCTGATCTAGCCGCTCCTGAAGAGCCTGCCGCTCCTGCTGATCTTGCTGCTCCTGAAAAGCCTGCAGATCCTGCACCTGCACCTGCGCCGCTGGGCAGTGGAGAACCATTTCGGGCATCATCACCCCCTAGGGCTGAGCCCCCTCTGCCCCCTCCTACACCTTCTCCAAAATCCCACCATGAATCCCCTCCCCTACCCGAAGTTGACTTCCCTACCCCTGAATTTGCTTTTGTTTTGTTCTTCTTTAGTTTAGTTTATTTGTTTTACATCATTTATGGCATTCTATAGTTTTCCATTTCCCACTTCCTTTAATAAAATACAGATTTTTTCCCTTTTAAACTGCATTTCAGGAACATTAAGTGCATTCCCATGCTGTCCGACCATCACTACCATGTAGTTTTATGCTATTTATGCCCGTGAAGTACATCCCACCACGGCCTCAAACCCCTCATCTGAGGACGGACTGATGCCTGAAATGGTGGGAGATGACAGGTGTGGGCACGTTGCTGGGATCAGAGTTGATCCCAGGGAACCCACTGTATTGATGGGCAGCAGGTTCAGTGTCCAGGTGCTCTGTTCCGGGGAGGGCGGCTAGAGATGTGCAGAGTCCCCTCCCAGCGGTCCCCGTGCCTGTGTTGGGAACTGACCATCAAGGGGGGCCTGGTGAATGAACCGGACGCTAGAAAGGGACACCCCTAACTCCCCCAATTTGGAAGGCGGGGCTCCTTCTCCCTGCTGAGTGATGTGGCAACTGAGAATATCACACCCCCCACGCCCTAGCAGAAACTTCTCCTCTCACAGAGCCCACCCTCCCATGGGTCCCACTTTCCCCTGAACCCAGAGGCAGAGCCCCTCTGCCAGACAAGGGATGGGTAGGAGGGGTGGCTGCAACCTTACGGGAGTGGGCGTGCACCGTGCTTGACCCCTGAGCTCCCAGCTGTGCAGCAGAGGCCCAGGGAGGACTTGCCAGGGAGGGCCGCAGGGCAGGGGCAGGGCTGAGTTCTGCATGAATCCTGACTATGCGGGGGCCGAGGGACCTGGTTTTGAGCCACGTCCTGGGTCTGGGCACGATGCCTTGTGATCCCACAAGGGAGACCTCTCTGCTCTCATTGTTCAGATGGGAAGACTTGAGCCTGCCCACCTGAAGCGACGCCCTGCTTCCCCAATTGGGGAGGAGGCTGAGTTGGACTGGGCCCCACAATCTTCAAGGAAGATTGCTCTCCCCAAGGTTGGCTCTCTGGGTATAAACCTGGGCAAGGGAGTCCTGACTACCCCCTGCGCCTGCTCTGTGCTGGTAACCTCAGTACACAGAAGCCTTGAGTCTCAGTCCACCCAGGAACCAAACGTTCACCCGCCTACAGCAGAGACAACTGAGGCTCAAAGAGGAAGGTCTGCCCTGGAGATGGTGTGGAGGCCCAAGTCTCAGAAGACAGGTGAAGCCAGGGTCTCAAGGATACTGCACAAACAGGACTTCACTCTGAACTGGGAATGTTGTGGAAAGACCCTGGGGGCCAGGGTGGAGGAGATGGGAAGCAGACCAGAGCCCGGGGGAAGGCAGGGAGCCCCAGGAATGCCTCCATGCCCTCGGCACAGGGCAGGGGAGCAGCTCTGAAGATATGACAGCCGAGGCTGCCCAGGGGGCCTTCATCACTACCACTTTGCTCGGATGACCTCAACAGCCCCATGACCACACCCATTTGACAGATGCAGACAGACACCAAGTTAGCCACCAGGCTGACAAGGAGAGGAGCTGGGATCAAATCCAGGATCAGATTCCAAGTGCTCCGCTCGCTGGCCCCAGACTAAGCCTGCCTGCCAAAACCGACCCCAGGGCCTCCCGCCTGGCACTCTATATATACCTCAGTGGGCTCCCCTGCTGAGCCATCCCATCCCATCCCATCACACTGAGACAAAAGCACAGAGGCCTGGGGTCCAGGAGACAGGACTGGTAGCAGGGCCAGGGTGGGCACGTTCTGCCCACCCCCCTTTGCTGCCCCAGCCCAGGTGTCAAGTGGAAGCCTGACTGACGTGGAAACTGGCAGTGGGTGGGAGAGACAGGATGCCCCTTAGTTTCCCTGGCAACTGCTGCAGAACTGAGTCTTTCAGGATAAATTCAAGTTAGGCCTCAGCTGCTGAAACACCCATTATTTCAAGGCTGGTTACCTTGGTGACCCAGGTGGTGAGGACGTGGTGGGAGGAGGGGGTGGAGAGGCCAGGCAGGGGGCCACCGGCTCAGAGGACAGGCTGACCCTCAGACCTAGACATGACCCTGGTCACACACTGAGCCTTGAATTTCATCACAGACTGACCTCGGGTCCTGACACAGGGTGCCTGGCCCTTATCACAGACGAGCCCTGTTCCTGGTCCCAGACCGCCACCTGAGCTTGGCCGCGCAACCACCACGGAGGGACACTCAGCGAGTGGTGACTGCTACTTCTGTTATCATTGCTGTGCCGTTAACGTGCGTCCCACTCACAGCTGACACCTAACGAATGTCATTCAGACTAGCGTAACCGCAATGGGGGACTGTTCGCAAGGACTCCTGGGGCCCACAGTGCTCGGCAGAGGCTCGCAGGACCCCCTCTGCTGGGTGGCCACAGGGCTCCTGGGCTGGGTGGGCTGTGAGGGGGCAGCAGAGGAGTGGGCAAGGCTGGGGGGTGGGCTGCCCCTCCAGGCCCAGAAGGAAGCAGCCATTCTCCCCCGGCTCAACGCCCCCTCTGTCTGGAAGCCTCACTTTCATCTCATTACCTGATAAACTGAGCAAATGAACGGCAGCCAGGCAGCCTTGGCCACCCAGGAGACAGGGCACACGGTCAGGGGGCTCCCAGCCTCCTTCCCACCCTGGCGCCCCAGCCTGCAGGCTATGGCCTCTCTGGCCCACGGGGCCTCAGTCGGCCGGGATGAGGGCCCTGGGAGAGGCCCGCATCCTGCTAGGCCTTCCTGCTTCCTGGGCAGAGCTCTCCCCAGCCCAGCAGGTGAGGCAGCAGAGGCAGTGGGTCCGCCCCTGTCCATTCCTGCCCTGTCCTCGCCCACCAGGCCGGTTCCCCAGGCATCCAGGCCGTACTCCACGACCTGTGAAGTTAGGGCGTGTCCTGGGGCATGGAGTTCCTCCTCAGCCCAGTACATGGATGTGCAAATGAGGACCACAGGGGACAGGACAGCTCTCTGAATTCCCCCACCCAGTCCCCAGTCCCCTCCACCCTAGCCCCCATGGGTCCTGACTTGGGCCATCTGTCCAGAGGCAGGCAAACGCAGAGAAGACTACCATGAGAGGGAGAGGGATACAGAGCTAAGAGGCCAGGAGAGCAGGAGAGCAGCTGCAGAGGTGCAGCCAGGCAGGGACAGAGGTGGAGGACAGGGGACAGTTGCTCAGGCCCAACAAACACTTCCCACTTGAGCCTGCACATTCCTGGGCCTGCACACTGCTGGGCCTGCACAAACCTGGGCCTGCACGAACCTGGGACTCTTGACAGCCGTGCCTGCCCTCTCCTAGGCATTCACACTCCTGGAACTGCACACTCATTGGCCTGCACCCACCTGGAGCTGCACAATCATGAGCCTGCACATACTTGGGCCTGCACCCTGCTGGGCCTGCACATTTCTGGGCCTGCCTTCTCCTGGGCCCGCACAATCCCTCATCTGCACACTCCTGGGCCTGGACATTCCTGGGCCTGCAGAGTACTGGGCCTGTATACCCCTGGGCCTGCACACTCCTGTCTCTGCACACTCCGGGTTCTGCACACTCCTCGGTCTGTATACTCCTGGGCCTGTACACACCTGGGCCTGCACACTCCTCTGTCTGCACACTCCTGGGCCAGCACACCCATGGAACTGCACACTCTGGTGTCTTCACACTCCTGGGCCTGCACGCTCCTGGGCCTTTCCTCACCTGGGCCTGCCCCCAGTTCGGCCCGCCCTCTCCTGGACCTGCACACTCTTGGGCCTGCACACTCCTGGGCCTGCACACTCCTGTCTCTGCACACTCCGGGGTCTGCACACTCCTCGGTCTGTATACTCCTGGGCCTGTACACTCATGGGCCTGCCGTGGCCTTGGCCTGCACGCTCCTGGTCCTGCACACACCTCTGTCTGCACACTCCTGGGCCTGCATACCCCTGCATCTTCACACTCCTGGGCCTGCACAACCCAGAGCCTGCACAGATCGGGGCCTCTACACACCTGGGCCAGTACACACGTGTGCTTGCTCCCCCCCGTGTCTGCAAACTCCTGGGACTGCACATTCCTGGGTCTGCACACACCTTGGCCTGCACACTCATGGGCCTGTTCCGTCTTGTGTCTGCATACCTCTGGGCCTGCACACTCCAGGGCCTGCACACACCTGGGCCTGCACGAACCTGGGCCTCTTGACTCCTGGGCCTGCCCTTTCCTAGGCCTGCCCACTCCTGTGCCTACACATTCCTGGGCCTGCACACTCCTGGACCTGTACACTCCTGGGCGTGCCCTGGCATGGGCCTGCACACAAATGGGCCTGCACTCTCCAGGGACTGCACCCTCCTGGGCCTGCACACTCCTCTGTCTGCACACTCCTGGGCCTGCCCCAAATTGCCCTGCCCTCTCCTGTGACGGCCCTCACAAGTCCTGCACACTCCTAGGCCTGCACACTCGTGTACCTCCTCCCTCCTGTGCCTGCACACTCCTGGCCATGTACACTCATGGGCCTGCCCTCTGCATGGCGTGCACGGTCCTAGGACTCCCCATTCCTGCGCCTGGACACCCTTGGGCCTGCCCTCTCCTGGGCCTGCACACTCTGGGGCCTGCCCTCACCTGGTTCTGCACACTACTGGGACTGTACACCCCTGGACCTGTACACTGCTGTGCCTTCCCTGGTCTGGGCCTTCCCTGGCCTGGGCCTGAAAACTACTGGGCCTGAAAACTGCTGGAACTGCACACTCATTGGCCTGCAAACTCCAGGACCTGCACAATCTTGGGCTTGAACACACCTGGGCCTGTATACTCCTGGGCCTGCACACTCCTGTCTCTGCACACTGTGGTGTTTGCACACGCCTGGGCCTGCACGAACGTGGGCCTGTACACTCCTGGGCCTGCACACACCTGAGTCTGCACACTCCGGGGTCTGCACACTCCTCGGTCTGTATACTCCTGGGTTGTACACTCCTGGGCCTGACCTGGCCTGGGCCTGCACGCTCCTGGGCCTGCACACTCCTCTGTCTGCACACTTCTGGGCATGCACAACCCTAGACCCTACACTCCTGGGCCTGCGCATCCCAGAGCCTGAACACACCTGGGCCTCTATACTCCTGGGCCACTACTCTCATGTGCCTGCTCCGCCCCGTGTCTACACACTCCTGGCACTGCACAGTCCTGGACCTGCACACTCCTGGGCCTGCCCTGGCCTGGGCCTGCACACTAATGGGCCTACACACACCTAGGAATGCACCCTCCTGGGCCTGCACACTCCTCTGTCTGCACACTCGTGGGCCTTCCCTGGTCTGGGCCTTCCCTGGCCTGGGCCTGCAAACTACTGGGCCTGCAAACTCCTGGAACTGCACACTCATTGGCCTGCACACTCCAGGACCTGCACAATCTTGGGCTTGAACACACCTAGGCCTGTATACTCCTGGACCTGCACACTCCTGTCTTGCACACTCTGGTGTTTGCACACGCCTGGGCCTGCACGAACTTTGGCCTGTACACACCTGGGCCTGCACACTCCTGTATCTGCTCACTTCTGAGACTGCATACACCTGGGCCTGCAAACTCCTGGGCCTGTACACTCCTGGGCCTGAACACTCCTGGACCTGTACACTCCTGGGCATGCCCTGGCCTGGGCCTGCACACTAATGGTGCTACACCCACCTAGGAATGCACACTCATGGGCCTGCACACTCCTGGGCCTGCCGACTCCTGAGCCTGCATTCTCCTGGTCCTTTCCTCGCCTGGGCCACCACCTATTAGGCCCGCCCTCTCTTTGACGTGCACACGCTTGGGCCTGCTCACTCCTCTGTCTGCACACCCCTGCGCCTTGACACCCCTGGACCTGCACACTCCGGGGCCTGCGCATCCCATGGCCTGCACACACCTGGGCCTCTACACTCCTGGGCCAGTACAGTCATGTGCCTGTTCCGCCCCGTGTCTGCACACTCTTGGGACCGCACAGTCCTGGCTATGCACACTCCTTGGCCTGCAGACTCCTAGGCCTGTTCGACTTCTGTCTGCACACCTCTGGGCCTGCACACTACAGGGCCTGCACATACCTGGGCCTGCACGAACCTGGGCCTCTTCACTGCTGGTCCTGCCCTCTCCTAGGCCTGCACACTCCTGGAACTGTACACTCATGGGCCTGCACACTCCTGGACCTGAACAATCTTGAGCCTGCACAATCCTGGGCCTGTACGCTCCTGGGCCTGCACACTCCTGTGCCTGCCCTCTCTTGGCCCTGCACTCTCCTTGGCCTGCACACTCCTGGCCTGTTCCCTCCTGTGCCGGCACACTCCTGGGACTGCACACTCCTGGGCCTGCCCTGGCCTGGGCCTGCACCCTCCTCTGTCTGCACACTCCTGGGACTGCACAGCCCTGAGCCTGTACACTCCTGGACCTGCACACTTCTGTCTCTGCACACTCTGGTGTCTGCACACTCCTGGACATGCACACTCCTGGGCCTGTACACTCCTAGGCCTGCCTTATCCTGGCCCTGGACACTCTTCTGTCTGCACACTCCTGGGGCTGCACACTCTTGGGCCTGCACACTCCTGGACCTGTACAATCCTGGGCCTTCCCTGGTCTGGGTCTTCCCTGGCCTGGTCCTGCACACTAATGGGCCTGAACACTCCTGGTCCTGTACACACCTCGGCCTGCACCCTACTGGTCCTGCACACTCCTCTGTTTGCACACACATGGAACTGCACACCCCTTGGCCTGCACACTCCCAGACCTGCACAATCTTGAGCCTGCACAATCCTGGGCCTGTACACTCCTGGGCCTACACACCCCCAGGCCTGCACACTGCTGGGCCTGCACACTCCTGAGCCTCCCTTCTCCTGGGCCTGCACAATCCCTCATCTGCACACTCCTAGGCCTGCACACCCTTGGGCCTGCACACTCCTGGGCCTGCACACTCCTGTCTCTGCACACTCCGGGGACTGCACAGTCCTCGGTCTGTATACTCCTGGGCCTGTACACTCCTGGGCCTGCCGTGGCCTGGGCCTGCACACTCCTCAGCCTGCACACTCCTCTGTCTGCACACTCCTGGGCCTGCACACACCTGGGCAGGCACACTCCAGGGCCCTCTGACACCTGTGCCTGCACACTCTTGGGCCTGTCTTCTCCTGGGCCCGCATGAACCTGGGCCTCTTCACTGCTGGTCCTGCCCTCTCCTAAGCCTGCACACTCCTGGAACTGCACACTCATGGGCCTGCAGACTCCTGGACCTGCACAATCTTGAGCCTGCACCATCCTGGGCCTGTACGCTCCTGGGCCTGCACACTCCTGTGCCTGCCCTCTCTTGGCCCTGCACTCTCCTGTGCCTGCACACTCCTGGGCCTGCTCCCACCTATGCCTGCACCCTCCTAGGCCTGTTCCCACGTGTGCCGGCACACTCCTGGGACTGCACACTCCTGGGCCTGCACACTCCTGTGCCTGCCCTCTCTTGGCCCTGCACTCTCCTTGGCCTGCACACTCCTGGCCTGTTCCCTCCTGTGCCTGCACACTCCTGGGCCTGCTCCCACCTATGCCTGCACACTCCTAGGCCTGTTCCCACGTGTGCCGGCACACTCCTGGGACTGCACACTCCTGGGCCTGCCCTGGCCTGGGCCTGCACCCTCCTCTGTCTGCACACTCCTGGGACTGCACAGCCCTGAGCCTGTACACTCCTGGACCTGCACACTTCTGTCTCTGCACACTCTGGTGTCTGCACACTCCTGGGCCTGTACACTCCTAGGCCTGCCCTATCCTGGCCCTGGACACTCTTCTGTCTGCACACTCCTGGGGCTGCACACTCCTGGGCCTGCACACCCCTGGGCATGCCCTCTCCTGGGCCTGCAAACTCCTGGGCCTGCACACTCCTCTGTCTGCACACTCCGGGGCCTTCCCTCTCCTGGGCCTGCCCCCAGTTCGGCCGGCACTCTCCTGGAGCTGCACACTCCTGGGCCTGACCTATCGTACGCCTGCACAGTCCTGGATCTGCACACTTCTGGACCTGCTCCCTCCTGTGCCATCACCCTTCTGGAACTGCACATTGGGCGCCTGCACACTCCTGTGCCTGACACACCTGGGCCTGCACGCTCCTCGGCCTGCACACTCCTCTTGTCTGCACACTCCTCTTGTCTGCACACTCCTGGGCCTGTTCCGTCTTGTGTCTTCACACCTCTCGGCCTGCGCAATCCAGGGCCTGAACACACCTGGGCCTGCACCAACCTGGGCCTGTTCACTCCTGGGCCTGCCCTCTCCTTGGCCGGCACGAACCTGGGCCTAAACACCCCTGGGCCTGCCCTGGCCTGGGCCTGCACACTAATGGGGCTGCACACACCTAGGAATGCACCCACCTGGGCCTACACACTCTTCTGTCTGTACACTCCTGGGCCTGCACACTCCTGGGCATGCACACTCCTCTGTCTGCACACTCCTCGGCCTACACACTCCTAGGCCTGCACACTCCTGGGCCTGCTGACCCCTGTGTCTGCACACTCTTGGGCCTGCACACACCTGGACCTGTACCATCCTGGGCCTTCCCTGGACTGGGTCTTCCCTGGCCTGGGCCTGCACACTACTGGGCCCGCACACTTCTGCAACTGCACACTCATCGGCCTGCAAAGGCACGACCTGCACAATATTGGGCCTGAACACACATAGGCCTTTATCCTCCTGGATCTGCACACTCCTGGGCCTGCACACTGCTGGACCTGCACAGCACTGGGCCTAAACACACCTGGGCCTGCACACTCCTTCTCTGCACACTCCTATCTCTGCACACTCTGGTGTCTACACACTCCAGGGCCTGCACGAACCTAGGCCTGCTCCCTCCTGTGCCTGCATACTCCTGGGCCTGCTCCCACCTGTGCCTGCACACTCCTAGCCCTGTTCCCACCTGTGCTGGCACATTCCTGGGACTGCACACTTCTGTGCCTGCACACTTTTGGGCCTGCACACCCCTGGGCCTGCACACTCCTGGACCTGTACACTCCTGGGCCTTCCCTGGTCTGGGCATTCCCTGGCCTGGGCCTGCAAACTCCTGGGCCTATACACTCCTGGGCCTGCACACTCCTGTACCTGTACACACCTGGGCCTGCCCTGGCCTGGGACTGCACACTAATGGGGCTGCACACACCTAGGAATGCACCCCCCTGGGCCTGCACACTCCTCTGTCTGCACACTCCTGGGCCTGCATAACCCTGGATCTGCACACTCCTGGGCCTGCGCATCCCAGAGCATGCACAGATCTGGGCCTCTACACACCTGGGCCAGTACACACGTGTGCTTGCCCCCCCCCGTGTCTGCAAACTCCTGGGACTGCACATTCCTGGGTCTGCAACACCTTGGCTTGCACACTCATGGGCCTGTTCCGTCTTGTGTCTGCATACCTGTGGGCCTGCACACCCCAGGGCCTGCACACACCTGGGCCTGCACGAACGTGGGCCTCTTGAATCCTGGGCCTGCCCTTTCCTAGGCCTGCCCACACCTGTGCCTACACATTCCTGGGCCTGCACACTCCTGGACCTGTACACTCCTGGGCGTACCCTGGCATGCGCCTGCACACTAATGGGCCTGCACTCTCCAGGGACTGCACCCTCCTGGGCCTGCACACTCCTCTGTCTGCACACTCCTGGGCCTGCCCCAAATTGCCCTGCCCTCTCCTGTGACGGCCCTCACAAGTCCTGCACACTCCTAGGCCTGCACACTCGTGTACCTCCTCCCTCCTGTGCCTGCACACTCCTGGCCATGTACACTCATGGGCCTGCCCTCTGCATGGCGTGCACGGTCCTAGGACTCCCCATTCCTGCGCCTAGACACCCTAGGGCCTGCCCTCTCCTGGGCCTGCACACTCTGGGGCCTGCCCTCACCTGGTTCTGCACACTACTGGGACTGTACACCCCTGGACCTGTACACTGCTGTGCCTTCCCTGGTCTGAGTCTTCCCTGGCCTGGGCCTGAAAACTACTGGGCCTGAAAACTGCTGGAACTGCACACTCATTGGCCTGTAAACTCCAGGACCTGCACAACCTTGGGCTTGAACACACCTGGGCCTGTATACTCCTGGGCCTGCACACTCCTGTCTCTGCCCACTGTGGTGTTAGCACACGCCTGGGCCTGCAAGAACGTGGGCCTGTACACTCCTGGGCCTGCACACACCTGAGTCTGCACACTCCGGGGTCTGCACACTCCTCGGTCTGTATACTCCTGGGTTGTACACTCCTGGGCCTGACCTGGCCTGGGCCTGCACGCTCCTGGGCCTGCACACTCCTCTGTCTGCACACTTCTGGGCATGCACAACCCTAGACCCTACACTCCTGGGCCTGCGCATCCCAGAGCCTGAACACACCTGGGCCTCTATACTCCTGGGCCACTACTCTCATGTGCCTGCTCCGCCCCGTGTCTACACACTCCTGGCACTGCACAGTCCTGGACCTGCACACTCCTGGGCCTGCCCTGGCCTGGGCCTGAACACTAATGGGCCTACACACACCTAGGAATGCACCCTCCTGGGCCTGCACACTCCTCTGTCTGCACACTCGTGGGCCTTCCCTGGTCTGGGCCTTCCCTGGCCTGGGCCTGCAAACTATTGGGCCTGCAAACTCCTGGAACTGCACACTCATTGGCCTGCACACTCCAGGACCTGCACAATCTTGGGCTTGAACACACCTAGGCCTGTATACTCCTGGACCTGCACACTCCTGTCTCTGCACACTCTGGAGTTTGCACACGCCTGGGCCTGCACGAACCTGGGCCTGTACACACCTGGGCCTGCACACTCCTTTATCTGCTCACTCCTGAGACTGCATACACCTGGGCCTGCACATTCCTGTATCTGCTCACTCCTGAGACTGCATACTCCTGTTCCTGCAAACTCCTGGGCATGTACAATCCTGGGCCTGCACACTCCTGGACCTGTACACTCCTGGGCCTGCCCTGGCCTGGGCCTGCACACTAATGGGGCTGCACACACCTAGGGATGCACCCTCCTGGGCCTACACACTCCTCTGTGTGCACACTCCTGAGCCTGCACACCCCTGGGCCTGCACACTCCTCTGTCTGCACATTCCTTGGCCTACACACTCCTAGGCCTGCACACTCCAGGGCCTGCTGACTCCTGTGTCTGCACACTCTTGGGCCTGCACACTCCTGGACCTGTACAATCCTGGGCCTTCCCTGGTCTGGGTCTTCCCTGGCCTGGGCCTGCACACTACTGGGCCCGCACACTTCTGCAACTTCACACTCATCGGCCTGCACAGTCCACGACCTGCACAATATTGGGCCTGAACACAACTAGGCCTGTATCCTCCTGGATCTGCACACTCCTGGGCCTGCACACTCCTCTGTCTGCACACTCCTGGGCCTTCACACACCTGGGCCCGCACACTCCTGGGCCTGCGCATCCCAGAGCCTGCACACACCTGGGCCTCTACACTCCTGGGCCAGTACAGTCGTGTGCCTGTTCCGCCCCGTGTCTGCACACTCTTGGGACCGCACAGTCCTGGCTATGCACACTCCTTGGCCTGCAGACTCCTAGGCCTGTTCGACTTCTGTCTGCACACCTCTGGGCCTGCACACTACAGGGCCTGCACATACCTGGGCCTGCACGAACCTGGGCCTCTTCACTGCAGGTCCTGCCCTCTCCTAGGCCTGCACACTCCTGGAACTGCACACTCATGGGCCTGCCGTCTCCTGGGCCTGCACACCCCTGTCTCTGCACACTCCGGGGACTGCACACTCCTCGCTCTGTATACTCCTGGGCCTTTACACTCCTGGGCCTGCCGTGGCCTGGGCCTGCACGCTCCTGGGCCTGCACTCTCCTCTGTCTGCACACTCCTGGGCCTTCACACCCCTGGACCTGCACACTCCTGGGCCTGCGCATCCCAGAGCCTGCACACACTTTAGCCTCTACACTCCTGGGCCAGTACATTCGTGTGACTGCTCCGCCCCGTGTCTGCACACTCCTGGGACTGCACAGTCCTGGCTATGCACACTTCTTGGCCTGCAGACTCCTGGGGTTGTTCGACTTGTGTCTGCACACCTCTGGGCCTGCACACTCCAGGACCTGCAAATCCTGGGCCTGCACACAACTGGGCCTGCACACTACTGGGACTCCACACTCTCTGTCTGCACTCTCCTGGGCCTGCACACACCTGGGCCAGCACACTCCAGGGCCTGCTGACTCCTGTGTCTGCACACTCTTGGGCCTGCCTTCTCCTGGGCCCGCACAATCCCTCGTCTGCACACTCCTGGGCCGCACGCTCCTGGGCTTTTCCTCGCCTGGGCCTGCCCCCAGTTCGGCCCGCCCTCTCCTGGACCTGCACACTCTTGGGCCTGCACACTCCTCGGCCTGCCCTCTCCTGGGCCTGCACTCTCCTTGGCCTGCACACTCCTGGGCTTGCACACTCCTGGACCTGCACACTACTGGGCCTGCTGAATCCTGTGTCTGCCCACTCCTGCGTCTGCACACTCGTGTGCCTCCTCCCTCCTGTGCCTGAACACTCCTAGGCATGCACACACCTGGGCCTGCCCTCTCTTGGCCCTGCACTCTCCTTGGCCTGCACACTCCTGGCCTGTTCCCTCCTGCGCCTGAACACCCTTAGGCCTCCCCTACCTGGTTCTGCACACTCCTGGGTTGCACACTCCTGGGCCTGCTCCCACCTATGCCTGCACACTCCTAGGCCTGTTGCCACGTGTGCCGGCACACTCCTGGGACTGCACACTCCTGGGCCTGCCATGGCCTGGGCCTGCACCCTCCACTCTCTGCACACTCCTGGGACTGCTCAGGCCTGAGCCTGTACACTCCTGGGCCTGCACACTTCTGTCTCTGCACACTCTGGTGTCTGCACACTCCTGGACATGCACACTCCTGGGCCTGTACACTCCTAGGCCTGCCCTGGCCTGGGCCTGCACCCTACTGAGCCTGCACACTCCTCTGTATGCACACTCCTGGGCCTGCACACTACTGGGCCTGCACACTCCTGGGCCTCCTCCCACCTATGCCTGCACACTCCTAGGCCTGTTCCCACCTGTGCCAGCAATCTCCTGGGCCTACACACTCCTGCACCTGCACAGTCCTGTGTCTGCACAACCCTGGGCAAGCACACTCTGGGCCTGCACACCCCTGGCCATGCCCTATCCCGGGCCAGCCCCCACTTCGCCCGACCCTCTCATGGACCTGCACACTCCAGGGTCTGCTCACATCTGTCCCTGCACACTCCTGGGCCGGCCCTCTCCAGTGTCTCCACACTCCTGGGCCCGCACACTCCTGGGCCTGCATACTCCTGGACCTGCCCTGTCCCTGGCACCAGCCTCCTTCACCCCAACGGTGCCACTCACACGGCTGTGGCGTCTAGCCAGGAGCCCCCAACCGAAACCCCTCCCGAGGGACCCCCTTGCCGGTCCCCAGGGAAGCAGCGGGGCTCCTCTTACCTGCGAGGCGGAGACGTAGTCCAGCTGCAGCCTGACGTCCAGCTGCCGGGCGTGCAGGGCCAGCGTGCATGAGGACAGCAGGATGGCCGTGATCGGCTGGAAGCTGCCCCCGGAGCCACTACCGCCCCTTGGGGAAGAGGAGGAGGAAAATCCACGTCAGTGCCAAGAACACAGGACCCGTCCACAGAGGGCCCCTCAGGTGTGACAACCCCAGAGGCGCCCGCAGCCGACCTGGGCTGAGAGCCACTTCTCTCGCGGAAGCTCAAGGACCTATGCTGAGCCTCCCTCTCCCTCCCTAAAGAGGGAAAACCCAGAGGTTTTCTAACTTTGCACTCACTGTCCATGTATCAGCCATGTCTAGTTTACCTCCCCAGCACGGCAGACCGCCTCCCTGCCTTCCCCACCCCCTGCAGGCGGCTCTCGGGGGCTGGGGGGGGCGCCCTTCCTCCCTGAGGCCAGCCCTGCTGGGGCAGCAGGTGTAATAGAAAAGACCAGATCTGACTGCCTATTAGATCTGTTCTTTTTCCTTTAACCCTCTGCTGTTTTCCAGGCTGTCTTACCAGCTCTGCACCTTTTGGAAATCAATGTTGCCTTCAGCCTGAAATTGACAGAAGAGCCTGTTCTCAAGGCTCTCAGCCTTCAGGATAAAACCTCTTTTGCTCTCCCATACACACAAGCAGCTGCAGAACAGAAAGTAACATTTGTTTTGTTAGAGGTTTTACAGGGGCCCCATGAGCTGACCCACAACTGCAAAAACAAAGAATTCCTGCACCAAGGACTTTGCACCAACCACCCACAACCCCTCTCCTTTTTAGCGTAAAAGGAGCCTGAATTCTCACTCGGAGAAGGTGGCTCTCCAGGACATTAGCCTGCCATCTTCTCGGTCAGCTGGCTTTCCAAATCAACTCACTATTCTTTACCCCGACACCGCGTCTCCCGATTTCTTGGCCTGTCGTGCGACTTGCGGAATGAGTGTGGACTTGGAAACACAGGGAAGGAAAGCCAAGTCAGGACTCTCACCCTCTGCCTCTGCTCAGAATACCACCAACGGGTTGCTGGGACAGTGGACGGAAAACTGAGGCTGCAACACGACCATGAGCACTGGGCCTGGGTGGGAGAGATGGCGGGTGCTGTCCGAAGCGCACCCGGCCTCCTTCCGAGTCACATCACACCCACGTCCCCAGACCCAGGGAGGCCTGGAGCCCCACACAGCAGAGCGCCTCCAAACCTGCAGATGCCCAGTGACCGGTCCACTGTGCACCCTCTGGCGCCCTCCTCCCCGCTCCTCCTCCTTCTGCCCCGCTGGCTCAGCCCTGGTCCCACCACATCCTCACCCAGGGCCAGCACTGCTGCAGGAACACCCTCGGCAGGCCGCCCAGCCTCACGCCCTCAGGTCCGCACACCTGGTTGGTGCAGCTCTGCCCCTTTCCAGCCCTCACCACCGACTCTCCAACCGCCTGCTCTCCCGCCCTCCGCCCCCAGTCCTACAGAGCGCCTCCTCTGGTCACGGCATCCTGCCCTCCAGGGTCGACAGGGCCTGCACAATCCTGGGCCTGCACACAACTGGGCCTGCACACTCCTGGACCTGCGCACTCCTGGACCTACGCACACCTGGGCCTGCAGGAACCTGGGCCTGTACACTCCCGGGCCCGTTCCGTATTGTATCTGCACACTTCTGGGCCTGCACGCTCCTGGACCTGCGCACACCTGGGCCTGCACGAACTTTGGCCTGTACACTCCTGTATCTGCTCACTCTTGTGACTGCATACTCCTGGGCCTGTACAACCCTGGGCCTTCTCTCTCCTGGGCCTGCCCCAGTTCGGCCGGCACTCTCCTGGAGCTGCACACTCCTGGGCCTGACCTATCGTACGCCTGCACAGTCCTGGATCTGCACACTTCTGGACCTGCTCCCTCCTGTGCCATCACCCTTCTGGGACTGCACACTTGTGCGCCTGCACACCCCTGTGCCTGACACACCTGGGCCTGCACGCTCCTCGGCCTGCACACTCCTCTTGTCTGCACACTCCTGGGCCTCACCTATCCTACGCCTGCACAGTCCTGGATCTGCACACTTCTGGGCCTGCTCCCTCCTGTGCCATCACACTTCTGGGACTGCACACTTGTGCGCCTGCACACTCCTGTGCCTGACACACCTGGGCCCGTACGCTCCTGGGCCTGTACACTCCTGGGCCAGCCCTGGCCTGGGCCTGAATACTAATGGGCCTGCACACTCCTGGGACTGTACCCTCCTGGGCCAGCACACTCCTCTGTCTGCACACTCCTGGGCCTGCACAACCCAGAGCCTGCACACACCTGGGCTGAACACTCCTGTGCCAGTACACTCGTGTGCCTGCTCCCTCCCGTGTCTGCACATTCCTGGGCCTGTACAGTCCTGGGTCTGCACACTCTTTGGCCTGCACACTCCTTGGCCTGTTCCGTATTGTGTCTGCACACTACTGGGTCGGCACACCCTAGAGCCTGCACACTCCTGGGCATGCCCTCTCCTGGGCCTGCACTCTCTTCGGCCTGAACACTCCTAAGCTTGCACACTCCTGGACTTGTACACTCCTGGGCCTGCCCTGGCCTGGGCCTGCACACTAATAGGCCTGACACTCCTGGGAATGCACACTCCTGGGCCTGCACACTCCTCTGTCTGCACACTCCTGGGCCTGCCCCATTTGGCCCTGCCCTCTCCTGTGACGGCCCTCACCTGTCCTGCACACACCTGGGCCTGAACACTACAGGCCCTGCACACATCTGGCCCTCTACCCTCCAGGGCCTGCCTTCTACTGGGACCGAACAATCCCTCGTCTGCACACTCCTGGGGCCTGCACGCTCCTGGGCCTTTCCGTGCCTGGGCCTGCCCCCAATTCGGCTGGCCCTCTCCTGGACCTGCACACTCTTGGGCCTGCACACTCCTGGGACTGCACACTCCTGGGACTGCACTCTCCTTGGCCTGCACACTCTTGGGCCTTCTTCCTCCCGTGCCTGCACACTCATAGGCCTGTTCCAACCTGTGCCGGCACACCTCTGGGTCTGCACACTACTGTGATGCATACTCCTGGGCCTGCACACTCCTGGACTTGTACACTCCTGGGCCTGCCCACTAATGGGCCTGCACACTCCTGGAAATGTACCATCCTGGGCCTGCACACTCCTCTGTCTGCACACTCCTAGGCCTGCACACTCCTGGGCCTGCACATCCCAGAGCCTGCACACACCTGGGCCTCTACACTCCTGGGCCAGTACACTCGAGTACCTGCTCTACCCCGTGTTTGCACACCCCTGAGACTGCACAGTCCCAGGTCTGCACACTCTTTGGCCTGCACACTCCTAGGCCTGTTCCGTCTTGTGTCTGCAGACCTCTGGGGCTGCACACTCCAGGGCCTACACACACCTGGGCCTGCACGAATCTGGGCCTGTTCACTCCTGGGCCTGCACACTCCTGTCTCTGCACACTCCTGGCCTTGGATACTCCTGGGACAGTACACTCCTGGGACTGACCTGCCCTGGGCCTGCACTCTCCTGGCCCTGGACAAGCTTCTGTCTGCACACACCTGGGGCTGCACACTCCTGGGCCTGCACACTCCTGGGCCTGCCCTCTCCTGGGCCTACACTCTCCTTGGCCTGCACACTCCTGGGCCTGCTCCCTCCTGTGCCGGCACACTCCTGGGCCTACTCCCACTTGTGCCTGCACACTCCTAGGCCTGTTCCCACCTGTGCCGGCACACTCCTGGGACTACACACTCCTATGTCTGCACACCCCTGGGCCTGCACACTCCTGGACCTGTACACTCTTGGGCCTGCACAATAATGGGCCTGCACACTCCTGGAAATGCACCCTCCTGGGCCTGCACACTCCTCTGTCTGCACACTACTAGGCCTGCACACTCCAGGGCCTGCTGACTTCTGTGTCTGCACACTCTTGGGCCTGCCTTCTCCTGGGCCCGCACAATCCCTCGTCTGCACACTCCTGGGCCTGTACGTTCCTGGGCCTTTCCTCGCCTGGGCCGCCCCCAATTAGACCCGCCCTCTCCTTGACCTGCACACTCCTGGGCCTGCACACTCCTGGGCCTGCACACTCCTGGGCATGCCCTCTCTTCGGCCTGTACACTCCTGGACCTGCACACTCCTGGACTTGTACACACCTGGGCCTGCCCTGGCCTGGGCCTGCACACTAATGGGCCTGAACACTCCTGTGCCTGCACACTCCTGGGCCTTTCCTTGCCTGCACCTGCCCCCAATTTGGCAGAACCCGGTCCCAGTATCCATCCAACCTGCAGGGGACTGTGTGGGAATCACACAAGGATGTGTGACCAGAAGGCAAAAAAAAAGCAGGGAGCCACTGTGGGGCAGCGCACCCTAGAGGCCTAGATGGGGCACTGGGCCTGAATCTGACATGACAGAACGACCTAGGAGGTCGCATGCCAGAATGGACGATATCAGAGTTGTGTTTAATTTCAACCCGCCGACAGGGAGCTGGGAAGCAGGCGGCAAGGAGGGTGACTTTCCCCAGATCCCAGGGCAGACCCCGGCCTGTGTGGGGTGTGCCCTGCTCCCCACAAGCCCTCTGTGGGGCCCTTCCTTTGCTGAGTCTGTGCATGAGCTCCCTGTGATGCCAGCCCGCAGAGGTGACAGGTGCAGTAGGTGTTTGTGGTTCTAGAGACATGATGGCTTTCCTAGGAAGCAGGGTCCTGAATGATCCCCACTGGGCCAATGGGGGATTGGGGAGACCCTGAGAAGCAGGTGGCTTGTCCAGGGTGACAGCACTGCTGGCGGGGGAGCCGGGTCTGAACCCAGCTGTGTCGTCAGAGCTGTGACCCTGGCTGCATCCAGGCCTCCCCAGGGCAATAGGAGGGGCCGAGTTGGTGTCACTGGGTGGACATGGCATGGGGTGGGAAGTGAGCCATCAGCAGCCCAGAGAGGCCCTTGGGGAGCTTTGTGTAAGGAGGAAGCTTGGGGAAGGGGACCCCAGGAAGTGACCTCACTTCCCTGGCAACAGAGCCCAACAGAACTTGGGACCCAGGTCACCAGGCACCCGCTGTGTAGAGAAGGACACTTCTCAACTGACTTGGCTGGTGAACTCAGCTCAGCTCAGACATGTTTTGTTGCATCCCAAGATCCCGAGGTCGCGGCCCCCGGAAAGCCCGCAGCAACGGCCTTTGCCAACAGTGCCGACAGTGGGTCGGGTCTCACCCCAGGCGCCTCTGGCCTTTTGGCCAGAGGGACCCAAAGGTAACACAGGGAGGCCCAGGGCAGGCCCGCCCAGGCCGGGTCACCACTCAGACCCCACCCGGGTGGCCCCACGGCCCCTTCCTGACTGGTGGCGGTGGGGCAGTCATGTTGGGGGGGGGTCCTGCCTCAAGCAAGAGCAGGCTGAGGAAGGGTCAGAGGCCTGGGGGGCCGATCACGTCCCCAGCCTGGGTCCAAGTGGGCTGGCTGGGATGTGGAGAACCGGGGCAGGGCCCTGCTGCCCGAGGTGGCGCCCATGCCCTAGGGTGTGTCTCTTGCCTCCCGGGTGACTGAGATGACCAAGGTCCCAGTCTGATCTGGCAGCAGAGGGTCGAGTGGGGCAGAAGCAGGAGTGGTCCTGGCCGGGCAGGGCTCTGAGACCTCCGGACCGGGCCGGCTGCCGGTCACTGTCATTGCAGAGCCAGACACCGCAGGATCCGGGGAACCAGGACACTCATGCCACCTCTCCAAGTGAGGGGCTGGTGTGCCACACTGTGGAAGGCCAGCACAGGCTCCAGAAGAGTCTGGGTATGAAGGGCTCCCCACCACCACGGCCTCCTGCCCAGACATCGCCCAGGTCTCTCCCCAGGATCTTGCCCAGGGCTGAGGGGCAGCTCAGCACCCCCGGCTCTGACCTGGAGCACCGTGCCCACCTCCTGGGGATTCAGGTAGAGGACCAGGAGCCCCCCGAAGCAGAGCCCAAAGGTGAGAAGGGCGGGGCCGGTGTGGGTGTGTAGGTGAGGGAGGGCGGAGGGCTGGGCCACACAGGGAGGCATCCCCAAAGTCTGTAGTTGGGACCAGAGCAAAGACTGGCCTCAGACCACCTGTCTGGAAGAATTCAGTCACAGAACAAGTGCCTGTGGGCACTTGCTCAGTGGGAGCTGCCTGCAAAGCTCTGGGAAGATTTCTGTCCTTGAAAAGGCACGTGGAAAGGGAGGCATGTGGGTACCTTTTTCCAGGTTGTGCCTGAGCAGAACCACTAGACTTAAAGCTCTCTCCACGTCCAACAGTTACAGGTCCAGAGCAGGCAGAGGCAGGGGAAGACGCCAGAAAACAAAAACAGGACCACCAGGGTCCAGCACGAGACCGCGAACACCCTCCAGCTGCTCCTGCTGAACATGAAGATCCTGCTGCTCCAGCTGCATATGAAGAGCCTGCCGCTCCTGCTGATCTTGCCACTCCCGAAGAGCCTGCAGCTCCTACTGATCTTGCCGCTCCTGAACAGCCTGCAGCTCCTGAAGAGCCCGCCGCTCCTGAAGCGCCTGCCATTCCTGCTGATCTAGCTGCTCCTGAAGAGCCTGCTGCTCCTGCTCATCTAGCCGCTCCTGAACAGCCTGCAGCTCCTGAAAAGCCTGCAGCTCCTGAAGAGCCTGCCGCTCCTGCTGATCTTGCCACTCCTGAAGAGCCTGCTGCTCCTGCTGCTCTAGCCGCTCCTGAAGAGCCCGCCACTCCTGAAGAACCTGCCGCTCCTGCTGATCTAGCCGCTCCTGAAGAGCCCGCCATTCCTGCTGATCAAGCCGCTCCTGAAGAGCCTGCCGCTTCTGCTGATCTAGCCGCTCCTGAAGAGCCTGCCGCTCCTGAAGAGCCCGCCGATCCTGAAGAGCCTGCTGTTCCTGCTGATCTAGCCGCTCCTGAAGCGCCTGCCATTCCTGCTGATCTAGCCACTCCTGAAGAGCCCGCTGCTCCTGCTAATCTAGCCGCTCCTGAACAGCCTGCAGCTCCTGAAGAGCCTGCCGCTCCTGCTGATCTTGCCACTCCTGAAGAGCCTGCCGCTCCTGCTGCTCTAGCCGCTCCTGAAGAGCCCGCCACTCCTGAAGAACCTGCCGCTCCTGCTGATCTAGCCGCTCCTGAAGAGCCTGCCGCTCCTGCTGATCTTGCCACTCCTGAAGACCCTGCAGCTCCTGCTGATCTTGCCACTCCTGAAGAGCCTGCAGCTCCTGCTGATCTTGCCGCTCCTGAAGAGCCCGCTACTCCTGAAGAGCCCGCCGCTCCTGCTGATCTTGCCACTCCTGAAGAGCCTGCAGCTCCTACTGATCTTGCCGCTCCTGAACAGCCTGCAGCTACTGAAGAGCCCGACGCTCCTGAAGAACCTGCCGCTCCTGCAGATCTAGCCGCTCCTGAAGAGCCCGCCATTCCTGCTGATCTAGCCGCTCCTGAAGCGCCTGCCGCTCCTGCTGATCTAGCCACTCCAGAAGAGCCCGCTGCTCCTGATCATCTAGCCGCTCCAGAACAGCCTGCAGCTCTTGAAAAGCCTGCAGCTCCTGAAGAGCCTGCCGCTCCTGCTGCTCTAGCCGCTCCTGAAGAGCCCGCTGCTCCTGCTGATCTAGCCGCTCCTGAAGAGCCCGCCGCTCCTGAAGAGCCCGCCGGTCCTGCTGATCTAGCCGCTCCTGAAGAGCCTGAAGCTCCTGAAGAGCCTGC
The DNA here is from genome assembly GCF_048564905.1 of Vicugna pacos. NCBI lineage: Eukaryota > Metazoa > Chordata > Mammalia > Artiodactyla > Camelidae > Vicugna > Vicugna pacos. The sequence goes on along the minus strand of NW_027328882.1, from coordinate 303,454 downwards.
CGCTCCTGCTGATCTTGCCACCCCTGAAGAGCCTGCAGCTCCTGCTGATCTTGCCGCTCCTGAAGAGCCCGCCGCTCCTGAAGAACCTGCCGTTCCTGCTGATCTAGCCGCTCCTGAAGAGCCTGCCGCTCCTGCTGATCTTGCTGCTCCTGAAAAGCCTGCAGATCCTGCACCTGCACCTGCGCCGCTGGGCAGTGGAGAACCATTTCGGGCATCATCACCCCCTAGGGCTGAGCCCCCTCTGCCCCCTCCTACACCTTCTCCAAAATCCCACCATGAATCCCCTCCCCTACCCGAAGTTGACTTCCCTACCCCTGAATTTGCTTTTGTTTTGTTCTTCTTTAGTTTAGTTTATTTGTTTTACATCATTTATGGCATTCTATAGTTTTCCATTTCCCACTTCCTTTAATAAAATACAGATTTTTTCCCTTTTAAACTGCATTTCAGGAACATTAAGTGCATTCCCATGCTGTCCGACCATCACTACCATGTAGTTTTATGCTATTTATGCCCGTGAAGTACATCCCACCACGGCCTCAAACCCCTCATCTGAGGACGGACTGATGCCTGAAATGGTGGGAGATGACAGGTGTGGGCACGTTGCTGGGATCAGAGTTGATCCCAGGGAACCCACTGTATTGATGGGCAGCAGGTTCAGTGTCCAGGTGCTCTGTTCCGGGGAGGGCGGCTAGAGATGTGCAGAGTCCCCTCCCAGCGGTCCCCGTGCCTGTGTTGGGAACTGACCATCAAGGGGGGCCTGGTGAATGAACCGGACGCTAGAAAGGGACACCCCTAACTCCCCCAATTTGGAAGGCGGGGCTCCTTCTCCCTGCTGAGTGATGTGGCAACTGAGAATATCACACCCCCCACGCCCTAGCAGAAACTTCTCCTCTCACAGAGCCCACCCTCCCATGGGTCCCACTTTCCCCTGAACCCAGAGGCAGAGCCCCTCTGCCAGACAAGGGATGGGTAGGAGGGGTGGCTGCAACCTTACGGGAGTGGGCGTGCACCGTGCTTGACCCCTGAGCTCCCAGCTGTGCAGCAGAGGCCCAGGGAGGACTTGCCAGGGAGGGCCGCAGGGCAGGGGCAGGGCTGAGTTCTGCATGAATCCTGACTATGCGGGGGCCGAGGGACCTGGTTTTGAGCCACGTCCTGGGTCTGGGCACGATGCCTTGTGATCCCACAAGGGAGACCTCTCTGCTCTCATTGTTCAGATGGGAAGACTTGAGCCTGCCCACCTGAAGCGACGCCCTGCTTCCCCAATTGGGGAGGAGGCTGAGTTGGACTGGGCCCCACAATCTTCAAGGAAGATTGCTCTCCCCAAGGTTGGCTCTCTGGGTATAAACCTGGGCAAGGGAGTCCTGACTACCCCCTGCGCCTGCTCTGTGCTGGTAACCTCAGTACACAGAAGCCTTGAGTCTCAGTCCACCCAGGAACCAAACGTTCACCCGCCTACAGCAGAGACAACTGAGGCTCAAAGAGGAAGGTCTGCCCTGGAGATGGTGTGGAGGCCCAAGTCTCAGAAGACAGGTGAAGCCAGGGTCTCAAGGATACTGCACAAACAGGACTTCACTCTGAACTGGGAATGTTGTGGAAAGACCCTGGGGGCCAGGGTGGAGGAGATGGGAAGCAGACCAGAGCCCGGGGGAAGGCAGGGAGCCCCAGGAATGCCTCCATGCCCTCGGCACAGGGCAGGGGAGCAGCTCTGAAGATATGACAGCCGAGGCTGCCCAGGGGGCCTTCATCACTACCACTTTGCTCGGATGACCTCAACAGCCCCATGACCACACCCATTTGACAGATGCAGACAGACACCAAGTTAGCCACCAGGCTGACAAGGAGAGGAGCTGGGATCAAATCCAGGATCAGATTCCAAGTGCTCCGCTCGCTGGCCCCAGACTAAGCCTGCCTGCCAAAACCGACCCCAGGGCCTCCCGCCTGGCACTCTATATATACCTCAGTGGGCTCCCCTGCTGAGCCATCCCATCCCATCCCATCACACTGAGACAAAAGCACAGAGGCCTGGGGTCCAGGAGACAGGACTGGTAGCAGGGCCAGGGTGGGCACGTTCTGCCCACCCCCCTTTGCTGCCCCAGCCCAGGTGTCAAGTGGAAGCCTGACTGACGTGGAAACTGGCAGTGGGTGGGAGAGACAGGATGCCCCTTAGTTTCCCTGGCAACTGCTGCAGAACTGAGTCTTTCAGGATAAATTCAAGTTAGGCCTCAGCTGCTGAAACACCCATTATTTCAAGGCTGGTTACCTTGGTGACCCAGGTGGTGAGGACGTGGTGGGAGGAGGGGGTGGAGAGGCCAGGCAGGGGGCCACCGGCTCAGAGGACAGGCTGACCCTCAGACCTAGACATGACCCTGGTCACACACTGAGCCTTGAATTTCATCACAGACTGACCTCGGGTCCTGACACAGGGTGCCTGGCCCTTATCACAGACGAGCCCTGTTCCTGGTCCCAGACCGCCACCTGAGCTTGGCCGCGCAACCACCACGGAGGGACACTCAGCGAGTGGTGACTGCTACTTCTGTTATCATTGCTGTGCCGTTAACGTGCGTCCCACTCACAGCTGACACCTAACGAATGTCATTCAGACTAGCGTAACCGCAATGGGGGACTGTTCGCAAGGACTCCTGGGGCCCACAGTGCTCGGCAGAGGCTCGCAGGACCCCCTCTGCTGGGTGGCCACAGGGCTCCTGGGCTGGGTGGGCTGTGAGGGGGCAGCAGAGGAGTGGGCAAGGCTGGGGGGTGGGCTGCCCCTCCAGGCCCAGAAGGAAGCAGCCATTCTCCCCCGGCTCAACGCCCCCTCTGTCTGGAAGCCTCACTTTCATCTCATTACCTGATAAACTGAGCAAATGAACGGCAGCCAGGCAGCCTTGGCCACCCAGGAGACAGGGCACACGGTCAGGGGGCTCCCAGCCTCCTTCCCACCCTGGCGCCCCAGCCTGCAGGCTATGGCCTCTCTGGCCCACGGGGCCTCAGTCGGCCGGGATGAGGGCCCTGGGAGAGGCCCGCATCCTGCTAGGCCTTCCTGCTTCCTGGGCAGAGCTCTCCCCAGCCCAGCAGGTGAGGCAGCAGAGGCAGTGGGTCCGCCCCTGTCCATTCCTGCCCTGTCCTCGCCCACCAGGCCGGTTCCCCAGGCATCCAGGCCGTACTCCACGACCTGTGAAGTTAGGGCGTGTCCTGGGGCATGGAGTTCCTCCTCAGCCCAGTACATGGATGTGCAAATGAGGACCACAGGGGACAGGACAGCTCTCTGAATTCCCCCACCCAGTCCCCAGTCCCCTCCACCCTAGCCCCCATGGGTCCTGACTTGGGCCATCTGTCCAGAGGCAGGCAAACGCAGAGAAGACTACCATGAGAGGGAGAGGGATACAGAGCTAAGAGGCCAGGAGAGCAGGAGAGCAGCTGCAGAGGTGCAGCCAGGCAGGGACAGAGGTGGAGGACAGGGGACAGTTGCTCAGGCCCAACAAACACTTCCCACTTGAGCCTGCACATTCCTGGGCCTGCACACTGCTGGGCCTGCACAAACCTGGGCCTGCACGAACCTGGGACTCTTGACAGCCGTGCCTGCCCTCTCCTAGGCATTCACACTCCTGGAACTGCACACTCATTGGCCTGCACCCACCTGGAGCTGCACAATCATGAGCCTGCACATACTTGGGCCTGCACCCTGCTGGGCCTGCACATTTCTGGGCCTGCCTTCTCCTGGGCCCGCACAATCCCTCATCTGCACACTCCTGGGCCTGGACATTCCTGGGCCTGCAGAGTACTGGGCCTGTATACCCCTGGGCCTGCACACTCCTGTCTCTGCACACTCCGGGTTCTGCACACTCCTCGGTCTGTATACTCCTGGGCCTGTACACACCTGGGCCTGCACACTCCTCTGTCTGCACACTCCTGGGCCAGCACACCCATGGAACTGCACACTCTGGTGTCTTCACACTCCTGGGCCTGCACGCTCCTGGGCCTTTCCTCACCTGGGCCTGCCCCCAGTTCGGCCCGCCCTCTCCTGGACCTGCACACTCTTGGGCCTGCACACTCCTGGGCCTGCACACTCCTGTCTCTGCACACTCCGGGGTCTGCACACTCCTCGGTCTGTATACTCCTGGGCCTGTACACTCATGGGCCTGCCGTGGCCTTGGCCTGCACGCTCCTGGTCCTGCACACACCTCTGTCTGCACACTCCTGGGCCTGCATACCCCTGCATCTTCACACTCCTGGGCCTGCACAACCCAGAGCCTGCACAGATCGGGGCCTCTACACACCTGGGCCAGTACACACGTGTGCTTGCTCCCCCCCGTGTCTGCAAACTCCTGGGACTGCACATTCCTGGGTCTGCACACACCTTGGCCTGCACACTCATGGGCCTGTTCCGTCTTGTGTCTGCATACCTCTGGGCCTGCACACTCCAGGGCCTGCACACACCTGGGCCTGCACGAACCTGGGCCTCTTGACTCCTGGGCCTGCCCTTTCCTAGGCCTGCCCACTCCTGTGCCTACACATTCCTGGGCCTGCACACTCCTGGACCTGTACACTCCTGGGCGTGCCCTGGCATGGGCCTGCACACAAATGGGCCTGCACTCTCCAGGGACTGCACCCTCCTGGGCCTGCACACTCCTCTGTCTGCACACTCCTGGGCCTGCCCCAAATTGCCCTGCCCTCTCCTGTGACGGCCCTCACAAGTCCTGCACACTCCTAGGCCTGCACACTCGTGTACCTCCTCCCTCCTGTGCCTGCACACTCCTGGCCATGTACACTCATGGGCCTGCCCTCTGCATGGCGTGCACGGTCCTAGGACTCCCCATTCCTGCGCCTGGACACCCTTGGGCCTGCCCTCTCCTGGGCCTGCACACTCTGGGGCCTGCCCTCACCTGGTTCTGCACACTACTGGGACTGTACACCCCTGGACCTGTACACTGCTGTGCCTTCCCTGGTCTGGGCCTTCCCTGGCCTGGGCCTGAAAACTACTGGGCCTGAAAACTGCTGGAACTGCACACTCATTGGCCTGCAAACTCCAGGACCTGCACAATCTTGGGCTTGAACACACCTGGGCCTGTATACTCCTGGGCCTGCACACTCCTGTCTCTGCACACTGTGGTGTTTGCACACGCCTGGGCCTGCACGAACGTGGGCCTGTACACTCCTGGGCCTGCACACACCTGAGTCTGCACACTCCGGGGTCTGCACACTCCTCGGTCTGTATACTCCTGGGTTGTACACTCCTGGGCCTGACCTGGCCTGGGCCTGCACGCTCCTGGGCCTGCACACTCCTCTGTCTGCACACTTCTGGGCATGCACAACCCTAGACCCTACACTCCTGGGCCTGCGCATCCCAGAGCCTGAACACACCTGGGCCTCTATACTCCTGGGCCACTACTCTCATGTGCCTGCTCCGCCCCGTGTCTACACACTCCTGGCACTGCACAGTCCTGGACCTGCACACTCCTGGGCCTGCCCTGGCCTGGGCCTGCACACTAATGGGCCTACACACACCTAGGAATGCACCCTCCTGGGCCTGCACACTCCTCTGTCTGCACACTCGTGGGCCTTCCCTGGTCTGGGCCTTCCCTGGCCTGGGCCTGCAAACTACTGGGCCTGCAAACTCCTGGAACTGCACACTCATTGGCCTGCACACTCCAGGACCTGCACAATCTTGGGCTTGAACACACCTAGGCCTGTATACTCCTGGACCTGCACACTCCTGTCTTGCACACTCTGGTGTTTGCACACGCCTGGGCCTGCACGAACTTTGGCCTGTACACACCTGGGCCTGCACACTCCTGTATCTGCTCACTTCTGAGACTGCATACACCTGGGCCTGCAAACTCCTGGGCCTGTACACTCCTGGGCCTGAACACTCCTGGACCTGTACACTCCTGGGCATGCCCTGGCCTGGGCCTGCACACTAATGGTGCTACACCCACCTAGGAATGCACACTCATGGGCCTGCACACTCCTGGGCCTGCCGACTCCTGAGCCTGCATTCTCCTGGTCCTTTCCTCGCCTGGGCCACCACCTATTAGGCCCGCCCTCTCTTTGACGTGCACACGCTTGGGCCTGCTCACTCCTCTGTCTGCACACCCCTGCGCCTTGACACCCCTGGACCTGCACACTCCGGGGCCTGCGCATCCCATGGCCTGCACACACCTGGGCCTCTACACTCCTGGGCCAGTACAGTCATGTGCCTGTTCCGCCCCGTGTCTGCACACTCTTGGGACCGCACAGTCCTGGCTATGCACACTCCTTGGCCTGCAGACTCCTAGGCCTGTTCGACTTCTGTCTGCACACCTCTGGGCCTGCACACTACAGGGCCTGCACATACCTGGGCCTGCACGAACCTGGGCCTCTTCACTGCTGGTCCTGCCCTCTCCTAGGCCTGCACACTCCTGGAACTGTACACTCATGGGCCTGCACACTCCTGGACCTGAACAATCTTGAGCCTGCACAATCCTGGGCCTGTACGCTCCTGGGCCTGCACACTCCTGTGCCTGCCCTCTCTTGGCCCTGCACTCTCCTTGGCCTGCACACTCCTGGCCTGTTCCCTCCTGTGCCGGCACACTCCTGGGACTGCACACTCCTGGGCCTGCCCTGGCCTGGGCCTGCACCCTCCTCTGTCTGCACACTCCTGGGACTGCACAGCCCTGAGCCTGTACACTCCTGGACCTGCACACTTCTGTCTCTGCACACTCTGGTGTCTGCACACTCCTGGACATGCACACTCCTGGGCCTGTACACTCCTAGGCCTGCCTTATCCTGGCCCTGGACACTCTTCTGTCTGCACACTCCTGGGGCTGCACACTCTTGGGCCTGCACACTCCTGGACCTGTACAATCCTGGGCCTTCCCTGGTCTGGGTCTTCCCTGGCCTGGTCCTGCACACTAATGGGCCTGAACACTCCTGGTCCTGTACACACCTCGGCCTGCACCCTACTGGTCCTGCACACTCCTCTGTTTGCACACACATGGAACTGCACACCCCTTGGCCTGCACACTCCCAGACCTGCACAATCTTGAGCCTGCACAATCCTGGGCCTGTACACTCCTGGGCCTACACACCCCCAGGCCTGCACACTGCTGGGCCTGCACACTCCTGAGCCTCCCTTCTCCTGGGCCTGCACAATCCCTCATCTGCACACTCCTAGGCCTGCACACCCTTGGGCCTGCACACTCCTGGGCCTGCACACTCCTGTCTCTGCACACTCCGGGGACTGCACAGTCCTCGGTCTGTATACTCCTGGGCCTGTACACTCCTGGGCCTGCCGTGGCCTGGGCCTGCACACTCCTCAGCCTGCACACTCCTCTGTCTGCACACTCCTGGGCCTGCACACACCTGGGCAGGCACACTCCAGGGCCCTCTGACACCTGTGCCTGCACACTCTTGGGCCTGTCTTCTCCTGGGCCCGCATGAACCTGGGCCTCTTCACTGCTGGTCCTGCCCTCTCCTAAGCCTGCACACTCCTGGAACTGCACACTCATGGGCCTGCAGACTCCTGGACCTGCACAATCTTGAGCCTGCACCATCCTGGGCCTGTACGCTCCTGGGCCTGCACACTCCTGTGCCTGCCCTCTCTTGGCCCTGCACTCTCCTGTGCCTGCACACTCCTGGGCCTGCTCCCACCTATGCCTGCACCCTCCTAGGCCTGTTCCCACGTGTGCCGGCACACTCCTGGGACTGCACACTCCTGGGCCTGCACACTCCTGTGCCTGCCCTCTCTTGGCCCTGCACTCTCCTTGGCCTGCACACTCCTGGCCTGTTCCCTCCTGTGCCTGCACACTCCTGGGCCTGCTCCCACCTATGCCTGCACACTCCTAGGCCTGTTCCCACGTGTGCCGGCACACTCCTGGGACTGCACACTCCTGGGCCTGCCCTGGCCTGGGCCTGCACCCTCCTCTGTCTGCACACTCCTGGGACTGCACAGCCCTGAGCCTGTACACTCCTGGACCTGCACACTTCTGTCTCTGCACACTCTGGTGTCTGCACACTCCTGGGCCTGTACACTCCTAGGCCTGCCCTATCCTGGCCCTGGACACTCTTCTGTCTGCACACTCCTGGGGCTGCACACTCCTGGGCCTGCACACCCCTGGGCATGCCCTCTCCTGGGCCTGCAAACTCCTGGGCCTGCACACTCCTCTGTCTGCACACTCCGGGGCCTTCCCTCTCCTGGGCCTGCCCCCAGTTCGGCCGGCACTCTCCTGGAGCTGCACACTCCTGGGCCTGACCTATCGTACGCCTGCACAGTCCTGGATCTGCACACTTCTGGACCTGCTCCCTCCTGTGCCATCACCCTTCTGGAACTGCACATTGGGCGCCTGCACACTCCTGTGCCTGACACACCTGGGCCTGCACGCTCCTCGGCCTGCACACTCCTCTTGTCTGCACACTCCTCTTGTCTGCACACTCCTGGGCCTGTTCCGTCTTGTGTCTTCACACCTCTCGGCCTGCGCAATCCAGGGCCTGAACACACCTGGGCCTGCACCAACCTGGGCCTGTTCACTCCTGGGCCTGCCCTCTCCTTGGCCGGCACGAACCTGGGCCTAAACACCCCTGGGCCTGCCCTGGCCTGGGCCTGCACACTAATGGGGCTGCACACACCTAGGAATGCACCCACCTGGGCCTACACACTCTTCTGTCTGTACACTCCTGGGCCTGCACACTCCTGGGCATGCACACTCCTCTGTCTGCACACTCCTCGGCCTACACACTCCTAGGCCTGCACACTCCTGGGCCTGCTGACCCCTGTGTCTGCACACTCTTGGGCCTGCACACACCTGGACCTGTACCATCCTGGGCCTTCCCTGGACTGGGTCTTCCCTGGCCTGGGCCTGCACACTACTGGGCCCGCACACTTCTGCAACTGCACACTCATCGGCCTGCAAAGGCACGACCTGCACAATATTGGGCCTGAACACACATAGGCCTTTATCCTCCTGGATCTGCACACTCCTGGGCCTGCACACTGCTGGACCTGCACAGCACTGGGCCTAAACACACCTGGGCCTGCACACTCCTTCTCTGCACACTCCTATCTCTGCACACTCTGGTGTCTACACACTCCAGGGCCTGCACGAACCTAGGCCTGCTCCCTCCTGTGCCTGCATACTCCTGGGCCTGCTCCCACCTGTGCCTGCACACTCCTAGCCCTGTTCCCACCTGTGCTGGCACATTCCTGGGACTGCACACTTCTGTGCCTGCACACTTTTGGGCCTGCACACCCCTGGGCCTGCACACTCCTGGACCTGTACACTCCTGGGCCTTCCCTGGTCTGGGCATTCCCTGGCCTGGGCCTGCAAACTCCTGGGCCTATACACTCCTGGGCCTGCACACTCCTGTACCTGTACACACCTGGGCCTGCCCTGGCCTGGGACTGCACACTAATGGGGCTGCACACACCTAGGAATGCACCCCCCTGGGCCTGCACACTCCTCTGTCTGCACACTCCTGGGCCTGCATAACCCTGGATCTGCACACTCCTGGGCCTGCGCATCCCAGAGCATGCACAGATCTGGGCCTCTACACACCTGGGCCAGTACACACGTGTGCTTGCCCCCCCCCGTGTCTGCAAACTCCTGGGACTGCACATTCCTGGGTCTGCAACACCTTGGCTTGCACACTCATGGGCCTGTTCCGTCTTGTGTCTGCATACCTGTGGGCCTGCACACCCCAGGGCCTGCACACACCTGGGCCTGCACGAACGTGGGCCTCTTGAATCCTGGGCCTGCCCTTTCCTAGGCCTGCCCACACCTGTGCCTACACATTCCTGGGCCTGCACACTCCTGGACCTGTACACTCCTGGGCGTACCCTGGCATGCGCCTGCACACTAATGGGCCTGCACTCTCCAGGGACTGCACCCTCCTGGGCCTGCACACTCCTCTGTCTGCACACTCCTGGGCCTGCCCCAAATTGCCCTGCCCTCTCCTGTGACGGCCCTCACAAGTCCTGCACACTCCTAGGCCTGCACACTCGTGTACCTCCTCCCTCCTGTGCCTGCACACTCCTGGCCATGTACACTCATGGGCCTGCCCTCTGCATGGCGTGCACGGTCCTAGGACTCCCCATTCCTGCGCCTAGACACCCTAGGGCCTGCCCTCTCCTGGGCCTGCACACTCTGGGGCCTGCCCTCACCTGGTTCTGCACACTACTGGGACTGTACACCCCTGGACCTGTACACTGCTGTGCCTTCCCTGGTCTGAGTCTTCCCTGGCCTGGGCCTGAAAACTACTGGGCCTGAAAACTGCTGGAACTGCACACTCATTGGCCTGTAAACTCCAGGACCTGCACAACCTTGGGCTTGAACACACCTGGGCCTGTATACTCCTGGGCCTGCACACTCCTGTCTCTGCCCACTGTGGTGTTAGCACACGCCTGGGCCTGCAAGAACGTGGGCCTGTACACTCCTGGGCCTGCACACACCTGAGTCTGCACACTCCGGGGTCTGCACACTCCTCGGTCTGTATACTCCTGGGTTGTACACTCCTGGGCCTGACCTGGCCTGGGCCTGCACGCTCCTGGGCCTGCACACTCCTCTGTCTGCACACTTCTGGGCATGCACAACCCTAGACCCTACACTCCTGGGCCTGCGCATCCCAGAGCCTGAACACACCTGGGCCTCTATACTCCTGGGCCACTACTCTCATGTGCCTGCTCCGCCCCGTGTCTACACACTCCTGGCACTGCACAGTCCTGGACCTGCACACTCCTGGGCCTGCCCTGGCCTGGGCCTGAACACTAATGGGCCTACACACACCTAGGAATGCACCCTCCTGGGCCTGCACACTCCTCTGTCTGCACACTCGTGGGCCTTCCCTGGTCTGGGCCTTCCCTGGCCTGGGCCTGCAAACTATTGGGCCTGCAAACTCCTGGAACTGCACACTCATTGGCCTGCACACTCCAGGACCTGCACAATCTTGGGCTTGAACACACCTAGGCCTGTATACTCCTGGACCTGCACACTCCTGTCTCTGCACACTCTGGAGTTTGCACACGCCTGGGCCTGCACGAACCTGGGCCTGTACACACCTGGGCCTGCACACTCCTTTATCTGCTCACTCCTGAGACTGCATACACCTGGGCCTGCACATTCCTGTATCTGCTCACTCCTGAGACTGCATACTCCTGTTCCTGCAAACTCCTGGGCATGTACAATCCTGGGCCTGCACACTCCTGGACCTGTACACTCCTGGGCCTGCCCTGGCCTGGGCCTGCACACTAATGGGGCTGCACACACCTAGGGATGCACCCTCCTGGGCCTACACACTCCTCTGTGTGCACACTCCTGAGCCTGCACACCCCTGGGCCTGCACACTCCTCTGTCTGCACATTCCTTGGCCTACACACTCCTAGGCCTGCACACTCCAGGGCCTGCTGACTCCTGTGTCTGCACACTCTTGGGCCTGCACACTCCTGGACCTGTACAATCCTGGGCCTTCCCTGGTCTGGGTCTTCCCTGGCCTGGGCCTGCACACTACTGGGCCCGCACACTTCTGCAACTTCACACTCATCGGCCTGCACAGTCCACGACCTGCACAATATTGGGCCTGAACACAACTAGGCCTGTATCCTCCTGGATCTGCACACTCCTGGGCCTGCACACTCCTCTGTCTGCACACTCCTGGGCCTTCACACACCTGGGCCCGCACACTCCTGGGCCTGCGCATCCCAGAGCCTGCACACACCTGGGCCTCTACACTCCTGGGCCAGTACAGTCGTGTGCCTGTTCCGCCCCGTGTCTGCACACTCTTGGGACCGCACAGTCCTGGCTATGCACACTCCTTGGCCTGCAGACTCCTAGGCCTGTTCGACTTCTGTCTGCACACCTCTGGGCCTGCACACTACAGGGCCTGCACATACCTGGGCCTGCACGAACCTGGGCCTCTTCACTGCAGGTCCTGCCCTCTCCTAGGCCTGCACACTCCTGGAACTGCACACTCATGGGCCTGCCGTCTCCTGGGCCTGCACACCCCTGTCTCTGCACACTCCGGGGACTGCACACTCCTCGCTCTGTATACTCCTGGGCCTTTACACTCCTGGGCCTGCCGTGGCCTGGGCCTGCACGCTCCTGGGCCTGCACTCTCCTCTGTCTGCACACTCCTGGGCCTTCACACCCCTGGACCTGCACACTCCTGGGCCTGCGCATCCCAGAGCCTGCACACACTTTAGCCTCTACACTCCTGGGCCAGTACATTCGTGTGACTGCTCCGCCCCGTGTCTGCACACTCCTGGGACTGCACAGTCCTGGCTATGCACACTTCTTGGCCTGCAGACTCCTGGGGTTGTTCGACTTGTGTCTGCACACCTCTGGGCCTGCACACTCCAGGACCTGCAAATCCTGGGCCTGCACACAACTGGGCCTGCACACTACTGGGACTCCACACTCTCTGTCTGCACTCTCCTGGGCCTGCACACACCTGGGCCAGCACACTCCAGGGCCTGCTGACTCCTGTGTCTGCACACTCTTGGGCCTGCCTTCTCCTGGGCCCGCACAATCCCTCGTCTGCACACTCCTGGGCCGCACGCTCCTGGGCTTTTCCTCGCCTGGGCCTGCCCCCAGTTCGGCCCGCCCTCTCCTGGACCTGCACACTCTTGGGCCTGCACACTCCTCGGCCTGCCCTCTCCTGGGCCTGCACTCTCCTTGGCCTGCACACTCCTGGGCTTGCACACTCCTGGACCTGCACACTACTGGGCCTGCTGAATCCTGTGTCTGCCCACTCCTGCGTCTGCACACTCGTGTGCCTCCTCCCTCCTGTGCCTGAACACTCCTAGGCATGCACACACCTGGGCCTGCCCTCTCTTGGCCCTGCACTCTCCTTGGCCTGCACACTCCTGGCCTGTTCCCTCCTGCGCCTGAACACCCTTAGGCCTCCCCTACCTGGTTCTGCACACTCCTGGGTTGCACACTCCTGGGCCTGCTCCCACCTATGCCTGCACACTCCTAGGCCTGTTGCCACGTGTGCCGGCACACTCCTGGGACTGCACACTCCTGGGCCTGCCATGGCCTGGGCCTGCACCCTCCACTCTCTGCACACTCCTGGGACTGCTCAGGCCTGAGCCTGTACACTCCTGGGCCTGCACACTTCTGTCTCTGCACACTCTGGTGTCTGCACACTCCTGGACATGCACACTCCTGGGCCTGTACACTCCTAGGCCTGCCCTGGCCTGGGCCTGCACCCTACTGAGCCTGCACACTCCTCTGTATGCACACTCCTGGGCCTGCACACTACTGGGCCTGCACACTCCTGGGCCTCCTCCCACCTATGCCTGCACACTCCTAGGCCTGTTCCCACCTGTGCCAGCAATCTCCTGGGCCTACACACTCCTGCACCTGCACAGTCCTGTGTCTGCACAACCCTGGGCAAGCACACTCTGGGCCTGCACACCCCTGGCCATGCCCTATCCCGGGCCAGCCCCCACTTCGCCCGACCCTCTCATGGACCTGCACACTCCAGGGTCTGCTCACATCTGTCCCTGCACACTCCTGGGCCGGCCCTCTCCAGTGTCTCCACACTCCTGGGCCCGCACACTCCTGGGCCTGCATACTCCTGGACCTGCCCTGTCCCTGGCACCAGCCTCCTTCACCCCAACGGTGCCACTCACACGGCTGTGGCGTCTAGCCAGGAGCCCCCAACCGAAACCCCTCCCGAGGGACCCCCTTGCCGGTCCCCAGGGAAGCAGCGGGGCTCCTCTTACCTGCGAGGCGGAGACGTAGTCCAGCTGCAGCCTGACGTCCAGCTGCCGGGCGTGCAGGGCCAGCGTGCATGAGGACAGCAGGATGGCCGTGATCGGCTGGAAGCTGCCCCCGGAGCCACTACCGCCCCTTGGGGAAGAGGAGGAGGAAAATCCACGTCAGTGCCAAGAACACAGGACCCGTCCACAGAGGGCCCCTCAGGTGTGACAACCCCAGAGGCGCCCGCAGCCGACCTGGGCTGAGAGCCACTTCTCTCGCGGAAGCTCAAGGACCTATGCTGAGCCTCCCTCTCCCTCCCTAAAGAGGGAAAACCCAGAGGTTTTCTAACTTTGCACTCACTGTCCATGTATCAGCCATGTCTAGTTTACCTCCCCAGCACGGCAGACCGCCTCCCTGCCTTCCCCACCCCCTGCAGGCGGCTCTCGGGGGCTGGGGGGGGCGCCCTTCCTCCCTGAGGCCAGCCCTGCTGGGGCAGCAGGTGTAATAGAAAAGACCAGATCTGACTGCCTATTAGATCTGTTCTTTTTCCTTTAACCCTCTGCTGTTTTCCAGGCTGTCTTACCAGCTCTGCACCTTTTGGAAATCAATGTTGCCTTCAGCCTGAAATTGACAGAAGAGCCTGTTCTCAAGGCTCTCAGCCTTCAGGATAAAACCTCTTTTGCTCTCCCATACACACAAGCAGCTGCAGAACAGAAAGTAACATTTGTTTTGTTAGAGGTTTTACAGGGGCCCCATGAGCTGACCCACAACTGCAAAAACAAAGAATTCCTGCACCAAGGACTTTGCACCAACCACCCACAACCCCTCTCCTTTTTAGCGTAAAAGGAGCCTGAATTCTCACTCGGAGAAGGTGGCTCTCCAGGACATTAGCCTGCCATCTTCTCGGTCAGCTGGCTTTCCAAATCAACTCACTATTCTTTACCCCGACACCGCGTCTCCCGATTTCTTGGCCTGTCGTGCGACTTGCGGAATGAGTGTGGACTTGGAAACACAGGGAAGGAAAGCCAAGTCAGGACTCTCACCCTCTGCCTCTGCTCAGAATACCACCAACGGGTTGCTGGGACAGTGGACGGAAAACTGAGGCTGCAACACGACCATGAGCACTGGGCCTGGGTGGGAGAGATGGCGGGTGCTGTCCGAAGCGCACCCGGCCTCCTTCCGAGTCACATCACACCCACGTCCCCAGACCCAGGGAGGCCTGGAGCCCCACACAGCAGAGCGCCTCCAAACCTGCAGATGCCCAGTGACCGGTCCACTGTGCACCCTCTGGCGCCCTCCTCCCCGCTCCTCCTCCTTCTGCCCCGCTGGCTCAGCCCTGGTCCCACCACATCCTCACCCAGGGCCAGCACTGCTGCAGGAACACCCTCGGCAGGCCGCCCAGCCTCACGCCCTCAGGTCCGCACACCTGGTTGGTGCAGCTCTGCCCCTTTCCAGCCCTCACCACCGACTCTCCAACCGCCTGCTCTCCCGCCCTCCGCCCCCAGTCCTACAGAGCGCCTCCTCTGGTCACGGCATCCTGCCCTCCAGGGTCGACAGGGCCTGCACAATCCTGGGCCTGCACACAACTGGGCCTGCACACTCCTGGACCTGCGCACTCCTGGACCTACGCACACCTGGGCCTGCAGGAACCTGGGCCTGTACACTCCCGGGCCCGTTCCGTATTGTATCTGCACACTTCTGGGCCTGCACGCTCCTGGACCTGCGCACACCTGGGCCTGCACGAACTTTGGCCTGTACACTCCTGTATCTGCTCACTCTTGTGACTGCATACTCCTGGGCCTGTACAACCCTGGGCCTTCTCTCTCCTGGGCCTGCCCCAGTTCGGCCGGCACTCTCCTGGAGCTGCACACTCCTGGGCCTGACCTATCGTACGCCTGCACAGTCCTGGATCTGCACACTTCTGGACCTGCTCCCTCCTGTGCCATCACCCTTCTGGGACTGCACACTTGTGCGCCTGCACACCCCTGTGCCTGACACACCTGGGCCTGCACGCTCCTCGGCCTGCACACTCCTCTTGTCTGCACACTCCTGGGCCTCACCTATCCTACGCCTGCACAGTCCTGGATCTGCACACTTCTGGGCCTGCTCCCTCCTGTGCCATCACACTTCTGGGACTGCACACTTGTGCGCCTGCACACTCCTGTGCCTGACACACCTGGGCCTGTACGCTCCTGGGCCTGTACACTCCTGGGCCAGCCCTGGCCTGGGCCTGAATACTAATGGGCCTGCACACTCCTGGGACTGTACCCTCCTGGGCCAGCACACTCCTCTGTCTGCACACTCCTGGGCCTGCACAACCCAGAGCCTGCACACACCTGGGCTGAACACTCCTGTGCCAGTACACTCGTGTGCCTGCTCCCTCCCGTGTCTGCACATTCCTGGGCCTGTACAGTCCTGGGTCTGCACACTCTTTGGCCTGCACACTCCTTGGCCTGTTCCGTATTGTGTCTGCACACTACTGGGTCGGCACACCCTAGAGCCTGCACACTCCTGGGCATGCCCTCTCCTGGGCCTGCACTCTCTTCGGCCTGAACACTCCTAAGCTTGCACACTCCTGGACTTGTACACTCCTGGGCCTGCCCTGGCCTGGGCCTGCACACTAATAGGCCTGACACTCCTGGGAATGCACACTCCTGGGCCTGCACACTCCTCTGTCTGCACACTCCTGGGCCTGCCCCATTTGGCCCTGCCCTCTCCTGTGACGGCCCTCACCTGTCCTGCACACACCTGGGCCTGAACACTACAGGCCCTGCACACATCTGGCCCTCTACCCTCCAGGGCCTGCCTTCTACTGGGACCGAACAATCCCTCGTCTGCACACTCCTGGGGCCTGCACGCTCCTGGGCCTTTCCGTGCCTGGGCCTGCCCCCAATTCGGCTGGCCCTCTCCTGGACCTGCACACTCTTGGGCCTGCACACTCCTGGGACTGCACACTCCTGGGACTGCACTCTCCTTGGCCTGCACACTCTTGGGCCTTCTTCCTCCCGTGCCTGCACACTCATAGGCCTGTTCCAACCTGTGCCGGCACACCTCTGGGTCTGCACACTACTGTGATGCATACTCCTGGGCCTGCACACTCCTGGACTTGTACACTCCTGGGCCTGCCCACTAATGGGCCTGCACACTCCTGGAAATGTACCATCCTGGGCCTGCACACTCCTCTGTCTGCACACTCCTAGGCCTGCACACTCCTGGGCCTGCACATCCCAGAGCCTGCACACACCTGGGCCTCTACACTCCTGGGCCAGTACACTCGAGTACCTGCTCTACCCCGTGTTTGCACACCCCTGAGACTGCACAGTCCCAGGTCTGCACACTCTTTGGCCTGCACACTCCTAGGCCTGTTCCGTCTTGTGTCTGCAGACCTCTGGGGCTGCACACTCCAGGGCCTACACACACCTGGGCCTGCACGAATCTGGGCCTGTTCACTCCTGGGCCTGCACACTCCTGTCTCTGCACACTCCTGGCCTTGGATACTCCTGGGACAGTACACTCCTGGGACTGACCTGCCCTGGGCCTGCACTCTCCTGGCCCTGGACAAGCTTCTGTCTGCACACACCTGGGGCTGCACACTCCTGGGCCTGCACACTCCTGGGCCTGCCCTCTCCTGGGCCTACACTCTCCTTGGCCTGCACACTCCTGGGCCTGCTCCCTCCTGTGCCGGCACACTCCTGGGCCTACTCCCACTTGTGCCTGCACACTCCTAGGCCTGTTCCCACCTGTGCCGGCACACTCCTGGGACTACACACTCCTATGTCTGCACACCCCTGGGCCTGCACACTCCTGGACCTGTACACTCTTGGGCCTGCACAATAATGGGCCTGCACACTCCTGGAAATGCACCCTCCTGGGCCTGCACACTCCTCTGTCTGCACACTACTAGGCCTGCACACTCCAGGGCCTGCTGACTTCTGTGTCTGCACACTCTTGGGCCTGCCTTCTCCTGGGCCCGCACAATCCCTCGTCTGCACACTCCTGGGCCTGTACGTTCCTGGGCCTTTCCTCGCCTGGGCCGCCCCCAATTAGACCCGCCCTCTCCTTGACCTGCACACTCTTGGGCCTGCACACTCCTGGGCATGCCCTCTCTTCGGCCTGTACACTCCTGGACCTGCACACTCCTGGACTTGTACACACCTGGGCCTGCCCTGGCCTGGGCCTGCACACTAATGGGCCTGAACACTCCTGTGCCTGCACACTCCTGGGCCTTTCCTTGCCTGCACCTGCCCCCAATTTGGCAGAACCCGGTCCCAGTATCCATCCAACCTGCAGGGGACTGTGTGGGAATCACACAAGGATGTGTGACCAGAAGGCAAAAAAAAAGCAGGGAGCCACTGTGGGGCAGCGCACCCTAGAGGCCTAGATGGGGCACTGGGCCTGAATCTGACATGACAGAACGACCTAGGAGGTCGCATGCCAGAATGGACGATATCAGAGTTGTGTTTAATTTCAACCCGCCGACAGGGAGCTGGGAAGCAGGCGGCAAGGAGGGTGACTTTCCCCAGATCCCAGGGCAGACCCCGGCCTGTGTGGGGTGTGCCCTGCTCCCCACAAGCCCTCTGTGGGGCCCTTCCTTTGCTGAGTCTGTGCATGAGCTCCCTGTGATGCCAGCCCGCAGAGGTGACAGGTGCAGTAGGTGTTTGTGGTTCTAGAGACATGATGGCTTTCCTAGGAAGCAGGGTCCTGAATGATCCCCACTGGGCCAATGGGGGATTGGGGAGACCCTGAGAAGCAGGTGGCTTGTCCAGGGTGACAGCACTGCTGGCGGGGGAGCCGGGTCTGAACCCAGCTGTGTCGTCAGAGCTGTGACCCTGGCTGCATCCAGGCCTCCCCAGGGCAATAGGAGGGGCCGAGTTGGTGTCACTGGGTGGACATGGCATGGGGTGGGAAGTGAGCCATCAGCAGCCCAGAGAGGCCCTTGGGGAGCTTTGTGTAAGGAGGAAGCTTGGGGAAGGGGACCCCAGGAAGTGACCTCACTTCCCTGGCAACAGAGCCCAACAGAACTTGGGACCCAGGTCACCAGGCACCCGCTGTGTAGAGAAGGACACTTCTCAACTGACTTGGCTGGTGAACTCAGCTCAGCTCAGACATGTTTTGTTGCATCCCAAGATCCCGAGGTCGCGGCCCCCGGAAAGCCCGCAGCAACGGCCTTTGCCAACAGTGCCGACAGTGGGTCGGGTCTCACCCCAGGCGCCTCTGGCCTTTTGGCCAGAGGGACCGAAAGGTAACACAGGGAGGCCCAGGGCAGGCCCGCCCAGGCCGGGTCACCACTCAGACCCCACCCGGGTGGCCCCACGGCCCCTTCCTGACTGGTGGCGGTGGGGCAGTCATGTTGGGGGGGGGTCCTGCCTCAAGCAAGAGCAGGCTGAGGAAGGGTCAGAGGCCTGGGGGGCCGATCACGTCCCCAGCCTGGGTCCAAGTGGGCTGGCTGGGATGTGGAGAACCGGGGCAGGGCCCTGCTGCCCGAGGTGGCGCCCATGCCCTAGGGTGTGTCTCTTGCCTCCCGGGTGACTGAGATGACCAAGGTCCCAGTCGGATCTGGCAGCAGAGGGTCGAGTGGGGCAGAAGCAGGAGTGGTCCTGGCCGGGCAGGGCTCTGAGACCTCCGGACCGGGCCGGCTGCCGGTCACTGTCATTGCAGAGCCAGACACCGCAGGATCCGGGGAACCAGGACACTCATGCCACCTCTCCAAGTGAGGGGCTGGTGTGCCACACTGTGGAAGGCCAGCACAGGCTCCAGAAGAGTCTGGGTATGAAGGGCTCCCCACCACCACGGCCTCCTGCCCAGACATCGCCCAGGTCTCTCCCCAGGATCTTGCCCAGGGCTGAGGGGCAGCTCAGCACCCCCGGCTCTGACCTGGAGCACCGTGCCCACCTCCTGGGGATTCAGGTAGAGGACCAGGAGCCCCCCGAAGCAGAGCCCAAAGGTGAGAAGGGCGGGGCCGGTGTGGGTGTGTAGGTGAGGGAGGGCGGAGGGCTGGGCCACACAGGGAGGCATCCCCAAAGTCTGTAGTTGGGACCAGAGCAAAGACTGGCCTCAGACCACCTGTCTGGAAGAATTCAGTCACAGAACAAGTGCCTGTGGGCACTTGCTCAGTGGGAGCTGCCTGCAAAGCTCTGGGAAGATTTCTGTCCTTGAAAAGGCACGTGGAAAGGGAGGCATGTGGGTACCTTTTTCCAGGTTGTGCCTGAGCAGAACCACTAGACTTAAAGCTCTCTCCACGTCCAACAGTTACAGGTCCAGAGCAGGCAGAGGCAGGGGAAGACGCCAGAAAACAAAAACAGGACCACCAGGGTCCAGCACGAGACCGCGAACACCCTCCAGCTGCTCCTGCTGAACATGAAGATCCTGCTGCTCCAGCTGCATATGAAGAGCCTGCCGCTCCTGCTGATCTTGCCACTCCCGAAGAGCCTGCAGCTCCTACTGATCTTGCCGCTCCTGAACAGCCTGCAGCTCCTGAAGAGCCCGCCGCTCCTGAAGCGCCTGCCATTCCTGCTGATCTAGCTGCTCCTGAAGAGCCTGCTGCTCCTGCTCATCTAGCCGCTCCTGAACAGCCTGCAGCTCCTGAAAAGCCTGCAGCTCCTGAAGAGCCTGCCGCTCCTGCTGATCTTGCCACTCCTGAAGAGCCTGCTGCTCCTGCTGCTCTAGCCGCTCCTGAAGAGCCCGCCACTCCTGAAGAACCTGCCGCTCCTGCTGATCTAGCCGCTCCTGAAGAGCCCGCCATTCCTGCTGATCAAGCCGCTCCTGAAGAGCCTGCCGCTTCTGCTGATCTAGCCGCTCCTGAAGAGCCTGCCGCTCCTGAAGAGCCCGCCGATCCTGAAGAGCCTGCTGTTCCTGCTGATCTAGCCGCTCCTGAAGCGCCTGCCATTCCTGCTGATCTAGCCACTCCTGAAGAGCCCGCTGCTCCTGCTAATCTAGCCGCTCCTGAACAGCCTGCAGCTCCTGAAGAGCCTGCCGCTCCTGCTGATCTTGCCACTCCTGAAGAGCCTGCCGCTCCTGCTGCTCTAGCCGCTCCTGAAGAGCCCGCCACTCCTGAAGAACCTGCCGCTCCTGCTGATCTAGCCGCTCCTGAAGAGCCTGCCGCTCCTGCTGATCTTGCCACTCCTGAAGACCCTGCAGCTCCTGCTGATCTTGCCACTCCTGAAGAGCCTGCAGCTCCTGCTGATCTTGCCGCTCCTGAAGAGCCCGCTACTCCTGAAGAGCCCGCCGCTCCTGCTGATCTTGCCACTCCTGAAGAGCCTGCAGCTCCTACTGATCTTGCCGCTCCTGAACAGCCTGCAGCTACTGAAGAGCCCGACGCTCCTGAAGAACCTGCCGCTCCTGCAGATCTAGCCGCTCCTGAAGAGCCCGCCATTCCTGCTGATCTAGCCGCTCCTGAAGCGCCTGCCGCTCCTGCTGATCTAGCCACTCCAGAAGAGCCCGCTGCTCCTGATCATCTAGCCGCTCCAGAACAGCCTGCAGCTCTTGAAAAGCCTGCCGCTCCTGAAGAGCCTGCCGCTCCTGCTGCTCTAGCCGCTCCTGAAGAGCCCGCTGCTCCTGCTGATCTAGCCGCTCCTGAAGAGCCCGCCGCTCCTGAAGAGCCCGCCGGTCCTGCTGATCTAGCCGCTCCTGAAGAGCCTGAAGCTCCTGAAGAGCCTGCCGCTCCTGCTGATCTTGCCACCCCTGAAGAGCCTGCAGCTCCTGCTGATCTTGCCGCTCCTGAAGAGCCCGCCGCTCCTGAAGAACCTGCCGTTCCTGCTGATCTAGCCGCTCCTGAAGAGCCTGCCGCTCCTGCTGATCTTGCTGCTCCTGAAAAGCCTGCAGATCCTGCACCTGCACCTGCGCCGCTGGGCAGTGGAGAACCATTTCGGGCATCATCACCCCTTAGGGCTGAGCCCCCTCTGCCCCCTCCTACACCTTCTCCAAAATCCCAACATGTATCCCCTCCCCTACCCGAAGTTGACTTCCCTACCCCTGAATTTGCTTTTGTTTTCTTCTTCTTTAGTTTAGTTTATTTGTTTTACATCATTTATGGCATTCTATAATTTTCCATTTCCCACTTCCTTTAATAAAATACAGATTTTTTCCCTTTTAAACTGCATTTCAGGAACATTAAGTGCATTCCCATGCTGTCCGACCATCACTACCATGTAGTTTTATGCTATTTATGCCCGTGAAGTACATCCCACCACGGCCTCAAACCCCTCATCTGAGGACGGACTGATGCCTGAAATGGTGGGAGATGACAGGTGTGGGCACGTTGCTGGGATCAGAGTTGATCCCAGGGAACCCACTGTATTGATGGGCAGCAGGTTCAGTGTCCAGGTGCTCTGTTCCGGGGAGGGCGGCTAGAGATGTGCAGAGTCCCCTCCCAGCGGTCCCCGTGCCTGTGTTGGGAACTGACCATCAAGGGGGGCCTGGTGAATGAACCGGACGCTAGAAAGGGACACCCCTAACTCCCCCAATTTGGAAGGCGGGGCTCCTTCTCCCTGCTGAGTGATGTGGCAACTGAGAATATCACACCCCCCACGCCCTAGCAGAAACTTCTCCTCTCACAGAGCCCACCCTCCCATGGGTCCCACTTTCCCCTGAACCCAGAGGCAGAGCCCCTCTGCCAGACAAGGGATGGGTAGGAGGGGTGGCTGCAACCTTACGGGAGTGGGCGTGCACCGTGCTTGACCCCTGAGCTCCCAGCTGTGCAGCAGAGGCCCAGGGAGGACTTGCCAGGGAGGGCCGCAGGGCAGGGGCAGGGCTGAGTTCTGCATGAATCCTGACTATGCGGGGGCCGAGGGACCTGGTTTTGAGCCACGTCCTGGGTCTGGGCACGATGCCTTGTGATCCCACAAGGGAGACCTCTCTGCTCTCATTGTTCAGATGGGAAGACTTGAGCCTGCCCACCTGAAGCGACGCCCTGCTTCCCCAATTGGGGAGGAGGCTGAGTTGGACTGGGCCCCACAATCTTCAAGGAAGATTGCTCTCCCCAAGGTTGGCTCTCTGGGTATAAACCTGGGCAAGGGAGTCCTGACTACCCCCTGCGCCTGCTCTGTGCTGGTAACCTCAGTACACAGAAGCCTTGAGTCTCAGTCCACCCAGGAACCAAACGTTCACCCGCCTACAGCAGAGACAACTGAGGCTCAAAGAGGAAGGTCTGCCCTGGAGATGGTGTGGAGGCCCAAGTCTCAGAAGACAGGTGAAGCCAGGGTCTCAAGGATACTGCACAAACAGGACTTCACTCTGAACTGGGAATGTTGTGGAAAGACCCTGGGGGCCAGGGTGGAGGAGATGGGAAGCAGACCAGAGCCCGGGGGAAGGCAGGGAGCCCCAGGAATGCCTCCATGCCCTCGGCACAGGGCAGGGGAGCAGCTCTGAAGATATGACAGCCGAGGCTGCCCAGGGGGCCTTCATCACTACCACTTTGCTCGGATGACCTCAACAGCCCCATGACCACACCCATTTGACAGATGCAGACAGACACCAAGTTAGCCACCAGGCTGACAAGGAGAGGAGCTGGGATCAAATCCAGGATCAGATTCCAAGTGCTCCGCTCGCTGGCCCCAGACTAAGCCTGCCTGCCAAAACCGACCCCAGGGCCTCCCGCCTGGCACTCTATATATACCTCAGTGGGCTCCCCTGCTGAGCCATCCCATCCCATCCCATCACACTGAGACAAAAGCACAGAGGCCTGGGGTCCAGGAGACAGGACTGGTAGCAGGGCCAGGGTGGGCACGTTCTGCCCACCCCCCTTTGCTGCCCCAGCCCAGGTGTCAAGTGGAAGCCTGACTGACGTGGAAACTGGCAGTGGGTGGGAGAGACAGGATGCCCCTTAGTTTCCCTGGCAACTGCTGCAGAACTGAGTCTTTCAGGATAAATTCAAGTTAGGCCTCAGCTGCTGAAACACCCATTATTTCAAGGCTGGTTACCTTGGTGACCCAGGTGGTGAGGACGTGGTGGGAGGAGGGGGTGGAGAGGCCAGGCAGGGGGCCACCGGCTCAGAGGACAGGCTGACCCTCAGACCTAGACATGACCCTGGTCACACACTGAGCCTTGAATTTCATCACAGACTGACCTCGGGTCCTGACACAGGGTGCCTGGCCCTTATCACAGACGAGCCCTGTTCCTGGTCCCAGACCGCCACCTGAGCTTGGCCGCGCAACCACCACGGAGGGACACTCAGCGAGTGGTGACTGCTACTTCTGTTATCATTGCTGTGCCGTTAACGTGCGTCCCACTCACAGCTGACACCTAACGAATGTCATTCAGACTAGCGTAACCGCAATGGGGGGCTGTTCGCAAGGACTCCTGGGGCCCACAGTGCTCGGCAGAGGCTCGCAGGACCCCCTCTGCTGGGTGGCCACAGGGCTCCTGGGCTGGGTGGGCTGTGAGGGGGCAGCAGAGGAGTGGGCAAGGCTGGGGGGTGGGCTGCCCCTCCAGGCCCAGAAGGAAGCAGCCATTCTCCCCCGGCTCAACGCCCCCTCTGTCTGGAAGCCTCACTTTCATCTCATTACCTGATAAACTGAGCAAATGAACGGCAGCCAGGCAGCCTTGGCCACCCAGGAGACAGGGCACACGGTCAGGGGGCTCCCAGCCTCCTTCCCACCCTGGCGCCCCAGCCTGCAGGCTATGGCCTCTCTGGCCCACGGGGCCTCAGTCGGCCGGGATGAGGGCCCTGGGAGAGGCCCGCATCCTGCTAGGCCTTCCTGCTTCCTGGGCAGAGCTCTCCCCAGCCCAGCAGGTGAGGCAGCAGAGGCAGTGGGTCCGCCCCTGTCCATTCCTGCCCTGTCCTCGCCCACCAGGCCGGTTCCCCAGGCATCCAGGCCGTACTCCACGACCTGTGAAGTTAGGGCGTGTCCTGGGGCATGGAGTTCCTCCTCAGCCCAGTACATGGATGTGCAAATGAGGACCACAGGGGACAGGACAGCTCTCTGAATTCCCCCACCCAGTCCCCAGTCCCCTCCACCCTAGCCCCCATGGGTCCTGACTTGGGCCATCTGTCCAGAGGCAGGCAAACGCAGAGAAGACTACCATGAGAGGGAGAGGGATACAGAGCTAAGAGGCCAGGAGAGCAGGAGAGCAGCTGCAGAGGTGCAGCCAGGCAGGGACAGAGGTGGAGGACAGGGGACAGTTGCTCAGGCCCAACAAACACTTCCCACTTGAGCCTGCACATTCCTGGGCCTGCACACTGCTGGGCCTGCACAAACCTGGGCCTGCACGAACCTGGGACTCTTGACAGCCGTGCCTGCCCTCTCCTAGGCATTCACACTCCTGGAACTGCACACTCATTGGCCTGCACCCACCTGGAGCTGCACAATCATGAGCCTGCACATACTTGGGCCTGCACCCTGCTGGGCCTGCACATTTCTGGGCCTGCCTTCTCCTGGGCCCGCACAATCCCTCATCTGCACACTCCTGGGCCTGGACATTCCTGGGCCTGCAGAGTACTGGGCCTGTATACCCCTGGGCCTGCACACTCCTGTCTCTGCACACTCCGGGTTCTGCACACTCCTCGGTCTGTATACTCCTGGGCCTGTACACACCTGGGCCTGCACACTCCTCTGTCTGCACACTCCTGGGCCAGCACACCCATGGAACTGCACACTCTGGTGTCTTCACACTCCTGGGCCTGCACGCTCCTGGGCCTTTCCTCACCTGGGCCTGCCCCCAGTTCGGCCCGCCCTCTCCTGGACCTGCACACTCTTGGGCCTGCACACTCCTGGGCCTGCACACTCCTGTCTCTGCACACTCCGGGGTCTGCACACTCCTCGGTCTGTATACTCCTGGGCCTGTACACTCATGGGCCTGCCGTGGCCTTGGCCTGCACGCTCCTGGTCCTGCACACACCTCTGTCTGCACACTCCTGGGCCTGCATACCCCTGCATCTTCACACTCCTGGGCCTGCACAACCCAGAGCCTGCACAGATCTGGGCCTCTACACACCTGGGCCAGTACACACGTGTGCTTGCTCCCCCCCATGTCTGCAAACTCCTGGGACTGCACATTCCTGGGTCTGCACACACCTTGGCCTGCACACTCATGGGCCTGTTCCGTCTTGTGTCTGCATACCTCTGGGCCTGCACACTCCAGGGCCTGCACACTCCTAGGCCTGCCTTATCCTGGACCTGGACACTCTTCTGTCTGCACACTCCTGGGGCTGCACACTCTTGGGCCTGCACACTCCTGGACCTGTACAATCCTGGGCCTGCCTTATCCTGGCCCTGGACACTCTTCTGTCTGCACACTCCTGGGGCTGCACACTCTTGGGCCTGCACACTCCTGGACCTGTACAATCCTGGGCCTTCCCTGGTCTGGGTCTTCCCTGGCCTGGTCCTGCACACTAATGGGCCTGAACACTCCTGGTCCTGTACACACCTCGGCCTGCACCCTACTGGTCCTGCACACTCCTCTGTTTGCACACACATGGAACTGCACACCCCTTGGCCTGCACACTCCCAGACCTGCACAATCTTGAGCCTGCACAATCCTGGGCCTGTACACTCCTGGGCCTACACACCCCCAGGCCTGCACACTGCTGGGCCTGCACACTCCTGAGCCTCCCTTCTCCTGGGCCTGCACAATCCCTCATCTGCACACTCCTAGGCCTGCACACCCTTGGGCCTGCACACTCCTGGGTCTGCACACTCCTGTCTCTGCACACTCCGGGGACTGCACAGTCCTCGGTCTGTATACTCCTGGGCCTGTACACTCCTGGGCCTGAACACTCCTGGACCTGTACACTCCTGGGCATGCCCTGGCCTGGGCCTGCACACTAATGGTGCTACACCCACCTAGGAATGCACACTCATGGGCCTGCACACTCCTGGGCCTGCCGACTCCTGAGCCTGCATTCTCCTGGTCCTTTCCTCGCCTGGGCCACCACCTATTAGGCCCGCCCTCTCTTTGACGTGCACACGCCTGGGCCTGCTCACTCCTCTGTCTGCACACCCCTGCGCCTTGACACCCCTGGACCTGCACACTCCGGGGCCTGCGCATCCCATGGCCTGCACACACCTGGGCCTCTACACTCCTGGGCCAGTACAGTCATGTGCCTGTTCCGCCCCGTGTCTGCACACTCTTGGGACCGCACAGTCCTGGCTATGCACACTCCTTGGCCTGCAGACTCCTAGGCCTGTTCGACTTCTGTCTGCACACCTCTGGGCCTGCACACTACAGGGCCTGCACATACCTGGGCCTGCACGAACCTGGGCCTCTTCACTGCTGGTCCTGCCCTCTCCTAGGCCTGCACACTCCTGGAACTGTACACTCATGGGCCTGCACACTCCTGGACCTGAACAATCTTGAGCCTGCACAATCCTGGGCCTGTACGCTCCTGGGCCTGCACACTCCTGTGCCTGCCCTCTCTTGGCCCTGCACTCTCCTTGGCCTGCACACTCCTGGCCTGTTCCCTCCTGTGCCGGCACACTCCTGGGACTGCACACTCCTGGGCCTGCCCTGGCCTGGGCCTGCACCCTCCTCTGTCTGCACACTCCTGGGACTGCACAGCCCTGAGCCTGTACACTCCTGGACCTGCACACTTCTGTCTCTGCACACTCTGGTGTCTGCACACTCCTGGACATGCACACTCCTGGGCCTGTACACTCCTAGGCCTGCCTTATCCTGGCCCTGGACACTCTTCTGTCTGCACACTCCTGGGGCTGCACACTCTTGGGCCTGCACACTCCTGGACCTGTACAATCCTGGGCCTTCCCTGGTCTGGGTCTTCCCTGGCCTGGTCCTGCACACTAATGGGCCTGAACACTCCTGGTCCTGTACACACCTCGGCCTGCACCCTACTGGTCCTGCACACTCCTCTGTTTGCACACACATGGAACTGCACACCCCTTGGCCTGCACACTCCCAGACCTGCACAATCTTGAGCCTGCACAATCCTGGGCCTGTACACTCCTGGGCCTACACACCCCCAGGCCTGCACACTGCTGGGCCTGCACACTCCTGAGCCTCCCTTCTCCTGGGCCTGCACAATCCCTCATCTGCACACTCCTAGGCCTGCACACCCTTGGGCCTGCACACTCCTGGGCCTGCACACTCCTGTCTCTGCACACTCCGGGGACTGCACAGTCCTCGGTCTGTATACTCCTGGGCCTGTACACTCCTGGGCCTGCCGTGGCCTGGGCCTGCACACTCCTCAGCCTGCACACTCCTCTGTCTGCACACTCCTGGGCCTGCACACACCTGGGCAGGCACACTCCAGGGCCCTCTGACACCTGTGCCTGCACACTCTTGGGCCTGTCTTCTCCTGGGCCCGCATGAACCTGGGCCTCTTCACTGCTGGTCCTGCCCTCTCCTAAGCCTGCACACTCCTGGAACTGCACACTCATGGGCCTGCAGACTCCTGGACCTGCACAATCTTGAGCCTGCACCATCCTGGGCCTGTACGCTCCTGGGCCTGCACACTCCTGTGCCTGCCCTCTCTTGGCCCTGCACTCTCCTGTGCCTGCACACTCCTGGGCCTGCTCCCACCTATGCCTGCACCCTCCTAGGCCTGTTCCCACGTGTGCCGGCACACTCCTGGGACTGCACACTCCTGGGCCTGCACACTCCTGTGCCTGCCCTCTCTTGGCCCTGCACTCTCCTTGGCCTGCACACTCCTGGCCTGTTCCCTCCTGTGCCTGCACACTCCTGGGCCTGCTCCCACCTATGCCTGCACACTCCTAGGCCTGTTCCCACGTGTGCCGGCACACTCCTGGGACTGCACACTCCTGGGCCTGCCCTGGCCTGGGCCTGCACCCTCCTCTGTCTGCACACTCCTGGGACTGCACAGCCCTGAGCCTGTACACTCCTGGACCTGCACACTTCTGTCTCTGCACACTCTGGTGTCTGCACACTCCTGGGCCTGTACACTCCTAGGCCTGCCCTATCCTGGCCCTGGACACTCTTCTGTCTGCACACTCCTGGGGCTGCACACTCCTGGGCCTGCACACCCCTGGGCATGCCCTCTCCTGGGCCTGCAAACTCCTGGGCCTGCACACTCCTCTGTCTGCACACTCCGGGGCCTTCCCTCTCCTGGGCCTGCCCCCAGTTCGGCCGGCACTCTCCTGGAGCTGCACACTCCTGGGCCTGACCTATCGTACGCCTGCACAGTCCTGGATCTGCACACTTCTGGACCTGCTCCCTCCTGTGCCATCACCCTTCTGGAACTGCACATTGGGCGCCTGCACACTCCTGTGCCTGACACACCTGGGCCTGCACGCTCCTCGGCCTGCACACTCCTCTTGTCTGCACACTCCTCTTGTCTGCACACTCCTGGGCCTGTTCCGTCTTGTGTCTTCACACCTCTCGGCCTGCGCACTCCAGGGCCTGAACACACCTGGGCCTGCACGAACCTGGGCCTGTTCACTCCTGGGCCTGCCCTCTCCTTGGCCGGCACGAACCTGGGCCTAAACACCCCTGGGCCTGCCCTGGCCTGGGCCTGCACACTAATGGGGCTGCACACACCTAGGAATGCACCCACCTGGGCCTACACACTCTTCTGTCTGTACACTCCTGGGCCTGCACACTCCTGGGCATGCACACTCCTCTGTCTGCACACTCCTCGGCCTACACACTCCTAGGCCTGCACACTCCTGGGCCTGCTGACCCCTGTGTCTGCACACTCTTGGGCCTGCACACACCTGGACCTGTACCATCCTGGGCCTTCCCTGGACTGGGTCTTCCCTGGCCTGGGCCTGCACACTACTGGGCCCGCACACTTCTGCAACTGCACACTCATCGGCCTGCAAAGGCACGACCTGCACAATATTGGGCCTGAACACACATAGGCCTTTATCCTCCTGGATCTGCACACTCCTGGGCCTGCACACTGCTGGACCTGCACAGCACTGGGCCTAAACACACCTGGGCCTGCACACTCCTTCTCTGCACACTCCTATCTCTGCACACTCTGGTGTCTACACACTCCAGGGCCTGCACGAACCTAGGCCTGCTCCCTCCTGTGCCTGCATACTCCTGGGCCTGCTCCCACCTGTGCCTGCACACTCCTAGCCCTGTTCCCACCTGTGCTGGCACATTCCTGGGACTGCACACTTCTGTGCCTGCACACTTTTGGGCCTGCACACCCCTGGGCCTGCACACTCCTGGACCTGTACACTCCTGGGCCTTCCCTGGTCTGGGCATTCCCTGGCCTGGGCCTGCAAACTCCTGGGCCTATACACTCCTGGGCCTGCACACTCCTGTACCTGTACACACCTGGGCCTGCCCTGGCCTGGGACTGCACACTAATGGGGCTGCACACACCTAGGAATGCACCCCCCTGGGCCTGCACACTCCTCTGTCTGCACACTCCTGGGCCTGCATAACCCTGGATCTGCACACTCCTGGGCCTGCGCATCCCAGAGCATGCACAGATCTGGGCCTCTACACACCTGGGCCAGTACACACGTGTGCTTGCTCCCCCCCGTGTCTGCAAACTCCTGGGACTGCACATTCCTGGGTCTGCAACACCTTGGCTTGCACACTCATGGGCCTGTTCCGTCTTGTGTCTGCATACCTGTGGGCCTGCACACCCCAGGGCCTGCACACACCTGGGCCTGCACGAACGTGGGCCTCTTGAATCCTGGGCCTGCCCTTTCCTAGGCCTGCCCACACCTGTGCCTACACATTCCTGGGCCTGCACACTCCTGGACCTGTACACTCCTGGGCGTACCCTGGCATGCGCCTGCACACTAATGGGCCTGCACTCTCCAGGGACTGCACCCTCCTGGGCCTGCACACTCCTCTGTCTGCACACTCCTGGGCCTGCCCCAAATTGCCCTGCCCTCTCCTGTGACGGCCCTCACAAGTCCTGCACACTCCTAGGCCTGCACACTCGTGTACCTCCTCCCTCCTGTGCCTGCACACTCCTGGCCATGTACACTCATGGGCCTGCCCTCTGCATGGCGTGCACGGTCCTAGGACTCCCCATTCCTGCGCCTAGACACCCTAGGGCCTGCCCTCTCCTGGGCCTGCACACTCTGGGGCCTGCCCTCACCTGGTTCTGCACACTACTGGGACTGTACACCCCTGGACCTGTACACTGCTGTGCCTTCCCTGGTCTGAGTCTTCCCTGGCCTGGGCCTGAAAACTACTGGGCCTGAAAACTGCTGGAACTGCACACTCATTGGCCTGTAAACTCCAGGACCTGCACAACCTTGGGCTTGAACACACCTGGGCCTGTATACTCCTGGGCCTGCACACTCCTGTCTCTGCCCACTGTGGTGTTAGCACACACCTGGGCCTGCAAGAACGTGGGCCTGTACACTCCTGGGCCTGCACACACCTGACTTTGCACACTCCGGGGTCTGCACACTCCTCGGTCTGTATACTCCTGGGTTGTACACTCCTGGGCCTGACCTGGCCTGGGCCTGCACGCTCCTGGGCCTGCACACTCCTCTGTCTGCACACTTCTGGGCATGCACAACCCTAGACCCTACACTCCTGGGCCTGCGCATCCCAGAGCCTGAACACACCTGGGCCTCTATACTCCTGGGCCACTACTCTCATGTGCCTGCTCCGCCCCGTGTCTACACACTCCTGGCACTGCACAGTCCTGGACCTGCACACTCCTGGGCCTGCCCTGGCCTGGGCCTGCACACTAATGGGCCTACACACACCTAGGAATGCACCCTCCTGGGCCTGCACACTCCTCTGTCTGCACACTCGTGGGCCTTCCCTGGTCTGGGCCTTCCCTGGCCTGGGCCTGCAAACTACTGGGCCTGCAAACTCCTGGAACTGCACACTCATTGGCCTGCACACTCCAGGACCTGCACAATCTTGGGCTTGAACACACCTAGGCCTGTATACTCCTGGACCTGCACACTCCTGTCTTGCACACTCTGGTGTTTGCACACGCCTGGGCCTGCACGAACTTTGGCCTGTACACACCTGGGCCTGCACACTCCTGTATCTGCTCACTTCTGAGACTGCATACACCTGGGCCTGCAAACTCCTGGGCCTGTACACTCCTGGGCCTGAACACTCCTGGACCTGTACACTCCTGGGCATGCCCTGGCCTGGGCCTGCACACTAATGGTGCTACACCCACCTAGGAATGCACACTCATGGGCCTGCACACTCCTGGGCCTGCCGACTCCTGAGCCTGCATTCTCCTGGTCCTTTCCTCGCCTGGGCCACCACCTATTAGGCCCGCCCTCTCTTTGACGTGCACACGCTTGGGCCTGCTCACTCCTCTGTCTGCACACCCCTGCGCCTTGACACCCCTGGACCTGCACACTCCGGGGCCTGCGCATCCCATGGCCTGCACACACCTGGGCCTCTACACTCCTGGGCCAGTACAGTCATGTGCCTGTTCCGCCCCGTGTCTGCACACTCTTGGGACCGCACAGTCCTGGCTATGCACACTCCTTGGCCTGCAGACTCCTAGGCCTGTTCGACTTCTGTCTGCACAC
This sequence comes from Vicugna pacos, assembly GCF_048564905.1. Taxonomy (NCBI): domain Eukaryota; kingdom Metazoa; phylum Chordata; class Mammalia; order Artiodactyla; family Camelidae; genus Vicugna; species Vicugna pacos. The sequence goes on along the minus strand of NW_027328882.1, from coordinate 271,389 downwards.
CTCTGGGCCTGCACACTACAGGGCCTGCACATACCTGGGCCTGCACGAACCTGGGCCTCTTCACTGCTGGTCCTGCCCTCTCCTAGGCCTGCACACTCCTGGAACTGTACACTCATGGGCCTGCACACTCCTGGACCTGAACAATCTTGAGCCTGCACAATCCTGGGCCTGTACGCTCCTGGGCCTGCACACTCCTGTGCCTGCCCTCTCTTGGCCCTGCACTCTCCTTGGCCTGCACACTCCTGGCCTGTTCCCTCCTGTGCCGGCACACTCCTGGGACTGCACACTCCTGGGCCTGCCCTGGCCTGGGCCTGCACCCTCCTCTGTCTGCACACTCCTGGGACTGCACAGCCCTGAGCCTGTACACTCCTGGACCTGCACACTTCTGTCTCTGCACACTCTGGTGTCTGCACACTCCTGGACATGCACACTCCTGGGCCTGTACACTCCTAGGCCTGCCTTATCCTGGCCCTGGACACTCTTCTGTCTGCACACTCCTGGGGCTGCACACTCTTGGGCCTGCACACTCCTGGACCTGTACAATCCTGGGCCTTCCCTGGTCTGGGTCTTCCCTGGCCTGGTCCTGCACACTAATGGGCCTGAACACTCCTGGTCCTGTACACACCTCGGCCTGCACCCTACTGGTCCTGCACACTCCTCTGTTTGCACACACATGGAACTGCACACCCCTTGGCCTGCACACTCCCAGACCTGCACAATCTTGAGCCTGCACAATCCTGGGCCTGTACACTCCTGGGCCTACACACCCCCAGGCCTGCACACTGCTGGGCCTGCACACTCCTGAGCCTCCCTTCTCCTGGGCCTGCACAATCCCTCATCTGCACACTCCTAGGCCTGCACACCCTTGGGCCTGCACACTCCTGGGCCTGCACACTCCTGTCTCTGCACACTCCGGGGACTGCACAGTCCTCGGTCTGTATACTCCTGGGCCTGTACACTCCTGGGCCTGCCGTGGCCTGGGCCTGCACACTCCTCAGCCTGCACACTCCTCTGTCTGCACACTCCTGGGCCTGCACACACCTGGGCAGGCACACTCCAGGGCCCTCTGACACCTGTGCCTGCACACTCTTGGGCCTGTCTTCTCCTGGGCCCGCATGAACCTGGGCCTCTTCACTGCTGGTCCTGCCCTCTCCTAAGCCTGCACACTCCTGGAACTGCACACTCATGGGCCTGCAGACTCCTGGACCTGCACAATCTTGAGCCTGCACCATCCTGGGCCTGTACGCTCCTGGGCCTGCACACTCCTGTGCCTGCCCTCTCTTGGCCCTGCACTCTCCTGTGCCTGCACACTCCTGGGCCTGCTCCCACCTATGCCTGCACCCTCCTAGGCCTGTTCCCACGTGTGCCGGCACACTCCTGGGACTGCACACTCCTGGGCCTGCACACTCCTGTGCCTGCCCTCTCTTGGCCCTGCACTCTCCTTGGCCTGCACACTCCTGGCCTGTTCCCTCCTGTGCCTGCACACTCCTGGGCCTGCTCCCACCTATGCCTGCACACTCCTAGGCCTGTTCCCACGTGTGCCGGCACACTCCTGGGACTGCACACTCCTGGGCCTGCCCTGGCCTGGGCCTGCACCCTCCTCTGTCTGCACACTCCTGGGACTGCACAGCCCTGAGCCTGTACACTCCTGGACCTGCACACTTCTGTCTCTGCACACTCTGGTGTCTGCACACTCCTGGGCCTGTACACTCCTAGGCCTGCCCTATCCTGGCCCTGGACACTCTTCTGTCTGCACACTCCTGGGGCTGCACACTCCTGGGCCTGCACACCCCTGGGCATGCCCTCTCCTGGGCCTGCAAACTCCTGGGCCTGCACACTCCTCTGTCTGCACACTCCGGGGCCTTCCCTCTCCTGGGCCTGCCCCCAGTTCGGCCGGCACTCTCCTGGAGCTGCACACTCCTGGGCCTGACCTATCGTACGCCTGCACAGTCCTGGATCTGCACACTTCTGGACCTGCTCCCTCCTGTGCCATCACCCTTCTGGAACTGCACATTGGGCGCCTGCACACTCCTGTGCCTGACACACCTGGGCCTGCACGCTCCTCGGCCTGCACACTCCTCTTGTCTGCACACTCCTCTTGTCTGCACACTCCTGGGCCTGTTCCGTCTTGTGTCTTCACACCTCTCGGCCTGCGCACTCCAGGGCCTGAACACACCTGGGCCTGCACGAACCTGGGCCTGTTCACTCCTGGGCCTGCCCTCTCCTTGGCCGGCACGAACCTGGGCCTAAACACCCCTGGGCCTGCCCTGGCCTGGGCCTGCACACTAATGGGGCTGCACACACCTAGGAATGCACCCACCTGGGCCTACACACTCTTCTGTCTGTACACTCCTGGGCCTGCACACTCCTGGGCATGCACACTCCTCTGTCTGCACACTCCTCGGCCTACACACTCCTAGGCCTGCACACTCCTGGGCCTGCTGACCCCTGTGTCTGCACACTCTTGGGCCTGCACACACCTGGACCTGTACCATCCTGGGCCTTCCCTGGACTGGGTCTTCCCTGGCCTGGGCCTGCACACTACTGGGCCCGCACACTTCTGCAACTGCACACTCATCGGCCTGCAAAGGCACGACCTGCACAATATTGGGCCTGAACACACATAGGCCTTTATCCTCCTGGATCTGCACACTCCTGGGCCTGCACACTGCTGGACCTGCACAGCACTGGGCCTAAACACACCTGGGCCTGCACACTCCTTCTCTGCACACTCCTATCTCTGCACACTCTGGTGTCTACACACTCCAGGGCCTGCACGAACCTAGGCCTGCTCCCTCCTGTGCCTGCATACTCCTGGGCCTGCTCCCACCTGTGCCTGCACACTCCTAGCCCTGTTCCCACCTGTGCTGGCACATTCCTGGGACTGCACACTTCTGTGCCTGCACACTTTTGGGCCTGCACACCCCTGGGCCTGCACACTCCTGGACCTGTACACTCCTGGGCCTTCCCTGGTCTGGGCATTCCCTGGCCTGGGCCTGCAAACTCCTGGGCCTATACACTCCTGGGCCTGCACACTCCTGTACCTGTACACACCTGGGCCTGCCCTGGCCTGGGACTGCACACTAATGGGGCTGCACACACCTAGGAATGCACCCCCCTGGGCCTGCACACTCCTCTGTCTGCACACTCCTGGGCCTGCATAACCCTGGATCTGCACACTCCTGGGCCTGCGCATCCCAGAGCATGCACAGATCTGGGCCTCTACACACCTGGGCCAGTACACACGTGTGCTTGCTCCCCCCCGTGTCTGCAAACTCCTGGGACTGCACATTCCTGGGTCTGCAACACCTTGGCTTGCACACTCATGGGCCTGTTCCGTCTTGTGTCTGCATACCTGTGGGCCTGCACACCCCAGGGCCTGCACACACCTGGGCCTGCACGAACGTGGGCCTCTTGAATCCTGGGCCTGCCCTTTCCTAGGCCTGCCCACACCTGTGCCTACACATTCCTGGGCCTGCACACTCCTGGACCTGTACACTCCTGGGCGTACCCTGGCATGCGCCTGCACACTAATGGGCCTGCACTCTCCAGGGACTGCACCCTCCTGGGCCTGCACACTCCTCTGTCTGCACACTCCTGGGCCTGCCCCAAATTGCCCTGCCCTCTCCTGTGACGGCCCTCACAAGTCCTGCACACTCCTAGGCCTGCACACTCGTGTACCTCCTCCCTCCTGTGCCTGCACACTCCTGGCCATGTACACTCATGGGCCTGCCCTCTGCATGGCGTGCACGGTCCTAGGACTCCCCATTCCTGCGCCTAGACACCCTAGGGCCTGCCCTCTCCTGGGCCTGCACACTCTGGGGCCTGCCCTCACCTGGTTCTGCACACTACTGGGACTGTACACCCCTGGACCTGTACACTGCTGTGCCTTCCCTGGTCTGAGTCTTCCCTGGCCTGGGCCTGAAAACTACTGGGCCTGAAAACTGCTGGAACTGCACACTCATTGGCCTGTAAACTCCAGGACCTGCACAACCTTGGGCTTGAACACACCTGGGCCTGTATACTCCTGGGCCTGCACACTCCTGTCTCTGCCCACTGTGGTGTTAGCACACACCTGGGCCTGCAAGAACGTGGGCCTGTACACTCCTGGGCCTGCACACACCTGACTTTGCACACTCCGGGGTCTGCACACTCCTCGGTCTGTATACTCCTGGGTTGTACACTCCTGGGCCTGACCTGGCCTGGGCCTGCACGCTCCTGGGCCTGCACACTCCTCTGTCTGCACACTTCTGGGCATGCACAACCCTAGACCCTACACTCCTGGGCCTGCGCATCCCAGAGCCTGAACACACCTGGGCCTCTATACTCCTGGGCCACTACTCTCATGTGCCTGCTCCGCCCCGTGTCTACACACTCCTGGCACTGCACAGTCCTGGACCTGCACACTCCTGGGCCTGCCCTGGCCTGGGCCTGCACACTAATGGGCCTACACACACCTAGGAATGCACCCTCCTGGGCCTGCACACTCCTCTGTCTGCACACTCGTGGGCCTTCCCTGGTCTGGGCCTTCCCTGGCCTGGGCCTGCAAACTACTGGGCCTGCAAACTCCTGGAACTGCACACTCATTGGCCTGCACACTCCAGGACCTGCACAATCTTGGGCTTGAACACACCTAGGCCTGTATACTCCTGGACCTGCACACTCCTGTCTTGCACACTCTGGTGTTTGCACACGCCTGGGCCTGCACGAACTTTGGCCTGTACACACCTGGGCCTGCACACTCCTGTATCTGCTCACTTCTGAGACTGCATACACCTGGGCCTGCAAACTCCTGGGCCTGTACACTCCTGGGCCTGAACACTCCTGGACCTGTACACTCCTGGGCATGCCCTGGCCTGGGCCTGCACACTAATGGTGCTACACCCACCTAGGAATGCACACTCATGGGCCTGCACACTCCTGGGCCTGCCGACTCCTGAGCCTGCATTCTCCTGGTCCTTTCCTCGCCTGGGCCACCACCTATTAGGCCCGCCCTCTCTTTGACGTGCACACGCTTGGGCCTGCTCACTCCTCTGTCTGCACACCCCTGCGCCTTGACACCCCTGGACCTGCACACTCCGGGGCCTGCGCATCCCATGGCCTGCACACACCTGGGCCTCTACACTCCTGGGCCAGTACAGTCATGTGCCTGTTCCGCCCCGTGTCTGCACACTCTTGGGACCGCACAGTCCTGGCTATGCACACTCCTTGGCCTGCAGACTCCTAGGCCTGTTCGACTTCTGTCTGCACACCTCTGGGCCTGCACACTACAGGGCCTGCACATACCTGGGCCTGCACGAACCTGGGCCTCTTCACTGCTGGTCCTGCCCTCTCCTAGGCCTGCACACTCCTGGAACTGTACACTCATGGGCCTGCACACTCCTGGACCTGAACAATCTTGAGCCTGCACAATCCTGGGCCTGTACGCTCCTGGGCCTGCACACTCCTGTGCCTGCCCTCTCTTGGCCCTGCACTCTCCTTGGCCTGCACACTCCTGGCCTGTTCCCTCCTGTGCCGGCACACTCCTGGGACTGCACACTCCTGGGCCTGCCCTGGCCTGGGCCTGCACCCTCCTCTGTCTGCACACTCCTGGGACTGCACAGCCCTGAGCCTGTACACTCCTGGACCTGCACACTTCTGTCTCTGCACACTCTGGTGTCTGCACACTCCTGGACATGCACACTCCTGGGCCTGTACACTCCTAGGCCTGCCTTATCCTGGCCCTGGACACTCTTCTGTCTGCACACTCCTGGGGCTGCACACTCTTGGGCCTGCACACTCCTGGACCTGTACAATCCTGGGCCTTCCCTGGTCTGGGTCTTCCCTGGCCTGGTCCTGCACACTAATGGGCCTGAACACTCCTGGTCCTGTACACACCTCGGCCTGCACCCTACTGGTCCTGCACACTCCTCTGTTTGCACACACATGGAACTGCACACCCCTTGGCCTGCACACTCCCAGACCTGCACAATCTTGAGCCTGCACAATCCTGGGCCTGTACACTCCTGGGCCTACACACCCCCAGGCCTGCACACTGCTGGGCCTGCACACTCCTGAGCCTCCCTTCTCCTGGGCCTGCACAATCCCTCATCTGCACACTCCTAGGCCTGCACACCCTTGGGCCTGCACACTCCTGGGCCTGCACACTCCTGTCTCTGCACACTCCGGGGACTGCACAGTCCTCGGTCTGTATACTCCTGGGCCTGTACACTCCTGGGCCTGCCGTGGCCTGGGCCTGCACACTCCTCAGCCTGCACACTCCTCTGTCTGCACACTCCTGGGCCTGCACACACCTGGGCAGGCACACTCCAGGGCCCTCTGACACCTGTGCCTGCACACTCTTGGGCCTGTCTTCTCCTGGGCCCGCATGAACCTGGGCCTCTTCACTGCTGGTCCTGCCCTCTCCTAAGCCTGCACACTCCTGGAACTGCACACTCATGGGCCTGCAGACTCCTGGACCTGCACAATCTTGAGCCTGCACCATCCTGGGCCTGTACGCTCCTGGGCCTGCACACTCCTGTGCCTGCCCTCTCTTGGCCCTGCACTCTCCTGTGCCTGCACACTCCTGGGCCTGCTCCCACCTATGCCTGCACCCTCCTAGGCCTGTTCCCACGTGTGCCGGCACACTCCTGGGACTGCACACTCCTGGGCCTGCACACTCCTGTGCCTGCCCTCTCTTGGCCCTGCACTCTCCTTGGCCTGCACACTCCTGGCCTGTTCCCTCCTGTGCCTGCACACTCCTGGGCCTGCTCCCACCTATGCCTGCACACTCCTAGGCCTGTTCCCACGTGTGCCGGCACACTCCTGGGACTGCACACTCCTGGGCCTGCCCTGGCCTGGGCCTGCACCCTCCTCTGTCTGCACACTCCTGGGACTGCACAGCCCTGAGCCTGTACACTCCTGGACCTGCACACTTCTGTCTCTGCACACTCTGGTGTCTGCACACTCCTGGGCCTGTACACTCCTAGGCCTGCCCTATCCTGGCCCTGGACACTCTTCTGTCTGCACACTCCTCTTGTCTGCACACTCCTCTTGTCTGCACACTCCTGGGCCTGTTCCATCTTGTGTCTTCACACCTCTCGGCCTGCGCACTCCAGGGCCTGAACACACCTGGGCCTGCACGAACCTGGGCCTGTTCACTCCTGGGCCTGCCCTCTCCTTGGCCGGCACGAACCTGGGCCTAAACACCCCTGGGCCTGCCCTGGCCTGGGCCTGCACACTAATGGGGCTGCACACACCTAGGAATGCACCCACCTGGGCCTACACACTCTTCTGTCTGTACACTCCTGGGCCTGCACACTCCTGGGCATGCACACTCCTCTGTCTGCACACTCCTCGGCCTACACACTCCTAGGCCTGCACACTCCTGGGCCTGCTGACCCCTGTGTCTGCACACTCTTGGGCCTGCACACACCTGGACCTGTACCATCCTGGGCCTTCCCTGGACTGGGTCTTCCCTGGCCTGGGCCTGCACACTACTGGGCCCGCACACTTCTGCAACTGCACACTCATCGGCCTGCAAAGGCACGACCTGCACAATATTGGGCCTGAACACACATAGGCCTTTATCCTCCTGGATCTGCACACTCCTGGGCCTGCACACTGCTGGACCTGCACAGCACTGGGCCTAAACACACCTGGGCCTGCACACTCCTTCTCTGCACACTCCTATCTCTGCACACTCTGGTGTCTACACACTCCAGGGCCTGCACGAACCTAGGCCTGCTCCCTCCTGTGCCTGCATACTCCTGGGCCTGCTCCCACCTGTGCCTGCACACTCCTAGCCCTGTTCCCACCTGTGCTGGCACATTCCTGGGACTGCACACTTCTGTGCCTGCACACTTTTGGGCCTGCACACCCCTGGGCCTGCACACTCCTGGACCTGTACACTCCTGGGCCTTCCCTGGTCTGGGCATTCCCTGGCCTGGGCCTGCAAACTCCTGGGCCTATACACTCCTGGGCCTGCACACTCCTGTACCTGTACACACCTGGGCCTGCCCTGGCCTGGGACTGCACACTAATGGGGCTGCACACACCTAGGAATGCACCCCCCTGGGCCTGCACACTCCTCTGTCTGCACACTCCTGGGCCTGCATAACCCTGGATCTGCACACTCCTGGGCCTGCGCATCCCAGAGCATGCACAGATCTGGGCCTCTACACACCTGGGCCAGTACACACGTGTGCTTGCTCCCCCCCGTGTCTGCAAACTCCTGGGACTGCACATTCCTGGGTCTGCAACACCTTGGCTTGCACACTCATGGGCCTGTTCCGTCTTGTGTCTGCATACCTGTGGGCCTGCACACCCCAGGGCCTGCACACACCTGGGCCTGCACGAACGTGGGCCTCTTGAATCCTGGGCCTGCCCTTTCCTAGGCCTGCCCACACCTGTGCCTACACATTCCTGGGCCTGCACACTCCTGGACCTGTACACTCCTGGGCGTACCCTGGCATGCGCCTGCACACTAATGGGCCTGCACTCTCCAGGGACTGCACCCTCCTGGGCCTGCACACTCCTCTGTCTGCACACTCCTGGGCCTGCCCCAAATTGCCCTGCCCTCTCCTGTGACGGCCCTCACAAGTCCTGCACACTCCTAGGCCTGCACACTCGTGTACCTCCTCCCTCCTGTGCCTGCACACTCCTGGCCATGTACACTCATGGGCCTGCCCTCTGCATGGCGTGCACGGTCCTAGGACTCCCCATTCCTGCGCCTAGACACCCTAGGGCCTGCCCTCTCCTGGGCCTGCACACTCTGGGGCCTGCCCTCACCTGGTTCTGCACACTACTGGGACTGTACACCCCTGGACCTGTACACTGCTGTGCCTTCCCTGGTCTGAGTCTTCCCTGGCCTGGGCCTGAAAACTACTGGGCCTGAAAACTGCTGGAACTGCACACTCATTGGCCTGCAAACTCCAGGACCTGCACAACCTTGGGCTTGAACACACCTGGGCCTGTATACTCCTGGGCCTACACACTCCTGTCTCTGCCCACTGTGGTGTTAGCACACGCCTGGGCCTGCAAGAACGTGGGCCTGTACACTCCTGGGCCTGCACACACCTGACTTTGCACACTCCGGGGTCTGCACACTCCTCGGTCTGTATACTCCTGGGTTGTACACTCCTGGGCCTGACCTGGCCTGGGCCTGCACGCTCCTGGGCCTGCACACTCCTCTGTCTGCACACTTCTGGGCATGCACAACCCTAGACCCTACACTCCTGGGCCTGCGCATCCCAGAGCCTGAACACACCTGGGCCTCTATACTCCTGGGCCACTACTCTCATGTGCCTGCTCCGCCCCGTGTCTACACACTCCTGGCACTGCACAGTCCTGGACCTGCACACTCCTGGGCCTGCCCTGGCCTGGGCCTGAACACTAATGGGCCTACACACACCTAGGAATGCACCCTCCTGGGCCTGCACACTCCTCTGTCTGCACACTCGTGGGCCTTCCCTGGTCTGGGCCTTCCCTGGCCTGGGCCTGCAAACTATTGGGCCTGCAAACTCCTGGAACTGCACACTCATTGGCCTGCACACTCCAGGACCTGCACAATCTTGGGCTTGAACACACCTAGGCCTGTATACTCCTGGACCTGCACACTCCTGTCTCTGCACACTCTGGAGTTTGCACACGCCTGGGCCTGCACGAACCTGGGCCTGTACACACCTGGGCCTGCACACTCCTTTATCTGCTCACTCCTGAGACTGCATACACCTGGGCCTGCACATTCCTGTATCTGCTCACTCCTGAGACTGCATACTCCTGGGCCTGCAAACTCCTGGGCATGTACAATCCTGGGCCTGCACACTCCTGGACCTGTACACTCCTGGGCCTGCCCTGGCCTGGGCCTGCACACTAATGGGGCTGCACACACCTAGGAATGCACCCTCCTGGGCCTACACACTCCTCTGTGTGCACACTCCTGAGCCTGCACACCCCTGGGCCTGCTCACTCCTCTGTCTGCACATTCCTTGGCCTACACACTCCTAGGCCTGCACACTCCAGGGCCTGCTGACTCCTGTGTCTGCACACTCTTGGGCCTGCACACTCCTGGACCTGTACAATCCTGGGCCTTCCCTGGTCTGGGTCTTCCCTGGCCTGGGCCTGCACACTACTGGGCCCGCACACTTCTGCAACTTCACACTCATCGGCCTGCACAGTCCACGACCTGCACAATATTGGGCCTGAACACAACTAGGCCTGTATCCTCCTGGATCTGCACACTCCTGGGCCTGCACACTCCTCTGTCTGCACACTCCTGGGCCTTCACACACCTGGGCCCGCACACTCCTGGGCCTGCGCATCCCAGAGCCTGCACACACCTGGGCCTCTACACTCCTGGGCCAGTACAGTCGTGTGCCTGTTCCGCCCCGTGTCTGCACACTCTTGGGACCGCACAGTCCTGGCTATGCACACTCCTTGGCCTGCAGACTCCTAGGCCTGTTCGACTTCTGTCTGCACACCTCTGGGCCTGCACACTACAGGGCCTGCACATACCTGGGCCTGCACGAACCTGGGCCTCTTCACTGCAGGTCCTGCCCTCTCCTAGGCCTGCACACTCCTGGAACTGCACACTCATGGGCCTGCCGTCTCCTGGGCCTGCACACCCCTGTCTCTGCACACTCCGGGGACTGCACACTCCTCGCTCTGTATACTCCTGGGCCTTTACACTCCTGGGCCTGCCGTGGCCTGGGCCTGCACGCTCCTGGGCCTGCACTCTCCTCTGTCTGCACACTCCTGGGCCTTCACACCCCTGGACCTGCACACTCCTGGGCCTGCGCATCCCAGAGCCTGCACACACTTTAGCCTCTACACTCCTGGGCCAGTACATTCGTGTGACTGCTCCGCCCCGTGTCTGCACACTCCTGGGACTGCACAGTCCTGGCTATGCACACTTCTTGGCCTGCAGACTCCTGGGGTTGTTCGACTTGTGTCTGCACACCTCTGGGCCTGCACACTCCAGGACCTGCAAATCCTGGGCCTGCACACAACTGGGCCTGCACACTACTGGGACTCCACACTCTCTGTCTGCACTCTCCTGGGCCTGCACACACCTGGGCCAGCACACTCCAGGGCCTGCTGACTCCTGTGTCTGCACACTCTTGGGCCTGCCTTCTCCTGGGCCCGCACAATCCCTCGTCTGCACACTCCTGGGCCGCACGCTCCTGGGCTTTTCCTCGCCTGGGCCTGCCCCCAGTTCGGCCCGCCCTCTCCTGGACCTGCACACTCTTGGGCCTGCACACTCCTCGGCCTGCCCTCTCCTGGGCCTGCACTCTCCTTGGCCTGCACACTCCTGGGCTTGCACACTCCTGGACCTGCACACTACTGGGCCTGCTGAATCCTGTGTCTGCCCACTCCTGCGTCTGCACACTCGTGTGCCTCCTCCCTCCTGTGCCTGAACACTCCTAGGCATGCACACACCTGGGCCTGCCCTCTCTTGGCCCTGCACTCTCCTTGGCCTGCACACTCCTGGCCTGTTCCCTCCTGCGCCTGAACACCCTTAGGCCTCCCCTACCTGGTTCTGCACACTCCTGGGTTGCACACTCCTGGGCCTGCTCCCACCTATGCCTGCACACTCCTAGGCCTGTTGCCACGTGTGCCGGCACACTCCTGGGACTGCACACTCCTGGGCCTGCCATGGCCTGGGCCTGCACCCTCCACTCTCTGCACACTCCTGGGACTGCTCAGGCCTGAGCCTGTACACTCCTGGGCCTGCACACTTCTGTCTCTGCACACTCTGGTGTCTGCACACTCCTGGACATGCACACTCCTGGGCCTGTACTCTCCTAGGCCTGCCCTGGCCTGGGCCTGCACCCTACTGAGCCTGCACACTCCTCTGTATGCACACTCCTGGGCCTGCACACTACTGGGCCTGCACACTCCTGGGCCTCCTCCCACCTATGCCTGCACACTCCTAGGCCTGTTCCCACCTGTGCCAGCAATCTCCTGGGCCTACACACTCCTGCACCTGCACAGTCCTGTGTCTGCATAACCCTGGGCAAGCACACTCTGGGCCTGCACACCCCTGGCCATGCCCTATCCCGGGCCAGCCCCCACTTCGCCCGACCCTCTCATGGACCTGCACACTCCAGGGTCTGCTCACATCTGTCCCTGCACACTCCTGGGCCGGCCCTCTCCAGTGTCTCCACACTCCTGGGCCCGCACACTCCTGGGCCTGCATACTCCTGGACCTGCCCTGTTCCTGGCACCAGCCTCCTTCACCCCAACGGTGCCACTCACACGGCTGTGGCGTCTAGCCAGGAGCCCCCAACCGAAACCCCTCCCGAGGGACCCCCTTGCCGGTCCCCAGGGAAGCAGCGGGGCTCCTCTTACCTGCGAGGCGGAGACGTAGTCCAGCTGCAGCCTGACGTCCAGCTGCCGGGCGTGCAGGGCCAGCGTGCATGAGGACAGCAGGATGGCCGTGATCGGCTGGAAGCTGCCCCCGGAGCCACTACCGCCCCTTGGGGAAGAGGAGGAGGAAAATCCACGTCAGTGCCAAGAACACAGGACCCGTCCACAGAGGGCCCCTCAGGTGTGACAACCCCAGAGGCGCCCGCAGCCGACCTGGGCTGAGAGCCACTTCTCTCGCGGAAGCTCAAGGACCTATGCTGAGCCTCCCTCTCCCTCCCTAAAGAGGGAAAACCCAGAGGTTTTCTAACTTTGCACTCACTGTCCATGTATCAGCCATGTCTAGTTTACCTCCCCAGCACGGCAGACCCCCTCCCTGCCTTCCCCACCCCCTGCAGGCGGCTCTCGGGGGCTGGGGGGGGCGCCCTTCCTCCCTGAGGCCAGCCCTGCTGGGGCAGCAGGTGTAATAGAAAAGACCAGATCTGACTGCCTATTAGATCTGTTCTTTTTCCTTTAACCCTCTGCTGTTTTCCAGGCTGTCTTACCAGCTCTGCACCTTTTGGAAATCAATGTTGCCTTCAGCCTGAAATTGACAGAAGAGCCTGTTCTCAAGGCTCTCAGCCTTCAGGATAAAACCTCTTTTGCTCTCCCATACACACAAGCAGCTGCAGAACAGAAAGTAACATTTGTTTTGTTAGAGGTTTTACAGGGGCCCCATGGGCTGACCCACAACTGCAAAAACAAAGAATTCCTGCACCAAGGACTTTGCACCAACCACCCACAACCCCTCTCCTTTTTAGCGTAAAAGGAGCCTGAATTCTCACTCGGAGAAGGTGGCTCTCCAGGACATTAGCCTGCCATCTTCTCGGTCAGCTGGCTTTCCAAATCAACTCACTATTCTTTACCCCGACACCGCGTCTCCCGATTTCTTGGCCTGTCGTGCGACTTGCGGAATGAGTGTGGACTTGGAAACACAGGGAAGGAAAGCCAAGTCAGGACTCTCACCCTCTGCCTCTGCTCAGAATACCACCAACGGGTTGCTGGGACAGTGGACGGAAAACTGAGGCTGCAACACGACCATGAGCACTGGGCCTGGGTGGGAGAGATGGCGGGTGCTGTCCGAAGCGCACCCGGCCTCCTTCCGAGTCACATCACACCCACGTCCCCAGACCCAGGGAGGCCTGGAGCCCCACACAGCAGAGCGCCTCCAAACCTGCAGATGCCCAGTGACCGGTCCACTGTGCACCCTCTGGCGCCCTCCTCCCCGCTCCTCCTCCTTCTGCCCCGCTGGCTCAGCCCTGGTCCCACCACATCCTCACCCAGGGCCAGCACTGCTGCAGGAACACCCTCGGCAGGCCGCCCAGCCTCACGCCCTCAGGTCCGCACACCTGGTTGGTGCAGCTCTGCCCCTTTCCAGCCCTCACCACCGACTCTCCAACCGCCTGCTCTCCCGCCCTCCGCCCCCAGTCCTACAGAGCGCCTCCTCTGGTCACGGCATCCTGCCCTCCAGGGTCGACAGGGCCTGCACAATCCTGGGCCTGCACACAACTGGGCCTGCACACTCCTGGACCTGCGCACTCCTGGACCTACGCACACCTGGGCCTGCAGGAACCTGGGCCTGTACACTCCCGGGCCCGTTCCGTATTGTATCTGCACACTTCTGGGCCTGCACGCTCCTGGACCTGCGCACACCTGGGCCTGCACGAACTTTGGCCTGTACACTCCTGTATCTGCTCACTCTTGTGACTGCATACTCCTGGGCCTGTACAACCCTGGGCCTTCTCTCTCCTGGGCCTGCCCCAGTTCGGCCGGCACTCTCCTGGAGCTGCACACTCCTGGGCCTGACCTATCGTACGCCTGCACAGTCCTGGATCTGCACACTTCTGGACCTGCTCCCTCCTGTGCCATCACCCTTCTGGGACTGCACACTTGTGCGCCTGCACACCCCTGTGCCTGACACACCTGGGCCTGCACGCTCCTCGGCCTGCACACTCCTCTTGTCTGCACACTCCTGGGCCTCACCTATCCTACGCCTGCACAGTCCTGGATCTGCACACTTCTGGGCCTGCTCCCTCCTGTGCCATCACACTTCTGGGACTGCACACTTGTGCGCCTGCACACTCCTGTGCCTGACACACCTGGGCCCGTACGCTCCTGGGCCTGTACACTCCTGGGCCAGCCCTGGCCTGGGCCTGAATACTAATGGGCCTGCACACTCCTGGGACTGTACCCTCCTGGGCCAGCACACTCCTCTGTCTGCACACTCCTGGGCCTGCACAACCCAGAGCCTGCACACACCTGGGCTGAACACTCCTGTGCCAGTACACTCGTGTGCCTGCTCCCTCCCGTGTCTGCACATTCCTGGGCCTGTACAGTCCTGGGTCTGCACACTCTTTGGCCTGCACACTCCTTGGCCTGTTCCGTATTGTGTCTGCACACTACTGGGTCGGCACACCCTAGAGCCTGCACACTCCTGGGCATGCCCTCTCCTGGGCCTGCACTCTCTTCGGCCTGAACACTCCTAAGCTTGCACACTCCTGGACTTGTACACTCCTGGGCCTGCCCTGGCCTGGGCCTGCACACTAATAGGCCTGACACTCCTGGGAATGCACACTCCTGGGCCTGCACACTCCTCTGTCTGCACACTCCTGGGCCTGCCCCATTTGGCCCTGCCCTCTCCTGTGACGGCCCTCACCTGTCCTGCACACACCTGGGCCTGAACACTACAGGCCCTGCACACATCTGGCCCTCTACCCTCCAGGGCCTGCCTTCTACTGGGACCGAACAATCCCTCGTCTGCACACTCCTGGGGCCTGCACGCTCCTGGGCCTTTCCGTGCCTGGGCCTGCCCCCAATTCGGCTGGCCCTCTCCTGGACCTGCACACTCTTGGGCCTGCACACTCCTGGGACTGCACACTCCTGGGACTGCACTCTCCTTGGCCTGCACACTCTTGGGCCTTCTTCCTCCCGTGCCTGCACACTCATAGGCCTGTTCCAACCTGTGCCGGCACACCTCTGGGTCTGCACACTACTGTGATGCATACTCCTGGGCCTGCACACTCCTGGACTTGTACACTCCTGGGCCTGCCCACTAATGGGCCTGCACACTCCTGGAAATGTACCATCCTGGGCCTGCACACTCCTCTGTCTGCACACTCCTAGGCCTGCACACTCCTGGGCCTGCACATCCCAGAGCCTGCACACACCTGGGCCTCTACACTCCTGGGCCAGTACACTCGAGTACCTGCTCTACCCCGTGTTTGCACACCCCTGAGACTGCACAGTCCCAGGTCTGCACACTCTTTGGCCTGCACACTCCTAGGCCTGTTCCGTCTTGTGTCTGCAGACCTCTGGGGCTGCACACTCCAGGGCCTACACACACCTGGGCCTGCACGAATCTGGGCCTGTTCACTCCTGGGCCTGCACACTCCTGTCTCTGCACACTCCTGGCCTTGGATACTCCTGGGACAGTACACTCCTGGGACTGACCTGCCCTGGGCCTGCACTCTCCTGGCCCTGGACAAGCTTCTGTCTGCACACACCTGGGGCTGCACACTCCTGGGCCTGCACACTCCTGGGCCTGCCCTCTCCTGGGCCTACACTCTCCTTGGCCTGCACACTCCTGGGCCTGCTCCCTCCTGTGCCGGCACACTCCTGGGCCTACTCCCACTTGTGCCTGCACACTCCTAGGCCTGTTCCCACCTGTGCCGGCACACTCCTGGGACTACACACTCCTATGTCTGCACACCCCTGGGCCTGCACACTCCTGGACCTGTACACTCTTGGGCCTGCACAATAATGGGCCTGCACACTCCTGGAAATGCACCCTCCTGGGCCTGCACACTCCTCTGTCTGCACACTACTAGGCCTGCACACTCCAGGGCCTGCTGACTTCTGTGTCTGCACACTCTTGGGCCTGCCTTCTCCTGGGCCCGCACAATCCCTCGTCTGCACACTCCTGGGCCTGTACGTTCCTGGGCCTTTCCTCGCCTGGGCCGCCCCCAATTAGACCCGCCCTCTCCTTGACCTGCACACTCCTGGGCCTGCACACTCCTGGGCCTGCACACTCCTGGGCATGCCCTCTCTTCGGCCTGTACACTCCTGGACCTGCACACTCCTGGACTTGTACACACCTGGGCCTGCCCTGGCCTGGGCCTGCACACTAATGGGCCTGAACACTCCTGTGCCTGCACACTCCTGGGCCTTTCCTTGCCTGCACCTGCCCCCAATTTGGCAGAACCCGGTCCCAGTATCCATCCAACCTGCAGGGGACTGTGTGGGAATCACACAAGGATGTGTGACCAGAAGGCAAAAAAAAAGCAGGGAGCCACTGTGGGGCAGCGCACCCTAGAGGCCTAGATGGGGCACTGGGCCTGAATCTGACATGACAGAACGACCTAGGAGGTCGCATGCCAGAATGGACGATATCAGAGTTGTGTTTAATTTCAACCCGCCGACAGGGAGCTGGGAAGCAGGCGGCAAGGAGGGTGACTTTCCCCAGATCCCAGGGCAGACCCCGGCCTGTGTGGGGTGTGCCCTGCTCCCCACAAGCCCTCTGTGGGGCCCTTCCTTTGCTGAGTCTGTGCATGAGCTCCCTGTGATGCCAGCCCGCAGAGGTGACAGGTGCAGTAGGTGTTTGTGGTTCTAGAGACATGATGGCTTTCCTAGGAAGCAGGGTCCTGAATGATCCCCACTGGGCCAATGGGGGATTGGGGAGACCCTGAGAAGCAGGTGGCTTGTCCAGGGTGACAGCACTGCTGGCGGGGGAGCCGGGTCTGAACCCAGCTGTGTCGTCAGAGCTGTGACCCTGGCTGCATCCAGGCCTCCCCAGGGCAATAGGAGGGGCCGAGTTGGTGTCACTGGGTGGACATGGCATGGGGTGGGAAGTGAGCCATCAGCAGCCCAGAGAGGCCCTTGGGGAGCTTTGTGTAAGGAGGAAGCTTGGGGAAGGGGACCCCAGGAAGTGACCTCACTTCCCTGGCAACAGAGCCCAACAGAACTTGGGACCCAGGTCACCAGGCACCCGCTGTGTAGAGAAGGACACTTCTCAACTGACTTGGCTGGTGAACTCAGCTCAGCTCAGACATGTTTTGTTGCATCCCAAGATCCCGAGGTCGCGGCCCCCGGAAAGCCCGCAGCAACGGCCTTTGCCAACAGTGCCGACAGTGGGTCGGGTCTCACCCCAGGCGCCTCTGGCCTTTTGGCCAGAGGGACCCAAAGGTAACACAGGGAGGCCCAGGGCAGGCCCGCCCAGGCCGGGTCACCACTCAGACCCCACCCGGGTGGCCCCACGGCCCCTTCCTGACTGGTGGCGGTGGGGCAGTCATGTTGGGGGGGGGTCCTGCCTCAAGCAAGAGCAGGCTGAGGAAGGGTCAGAGGCCTGGGGGGCCGATCACGTCCCCAGCCTGGGTCCAAGTGGGCTGGCTGGGATGTGGAGAACCGGGGCAGGGCCCTGCTGCCCGAGGTGGCGCCCATGCCCTAGGGTGTGTCTCTTGCCTCCCGGGTGACTGAGATGACCAAGGTCCCAGTCTGATCTGGCAGCAGAGGGTCGAGTGGGGCAGAAGCAGGAGTGGTCCTGGCCGGGCAGGGCTCTGAGACCTCCGGACCGGGCCGGCTGCCGGTCACTGTCATTGCAGAGCCAGACACCGCAGGATCCGGGGAACCAGGACACTCATGCCACCTCTCCAAGTGAGGGGCTGGTGTGCCACACTGTGGAAGGCCAGCACAGGCTCCAGAAGAGTCTGGGTATGAAGGGCTCCCCACCACCACGGCCTCCTGCCCAGACATCGCCCAGGTCTCTCCCCAGGATCTTGCCCAGGGCTGAGGGGCAGCTCAGCACCCCCGGCTCTGACCTGGAGCACCGTGCCCACCTCCTGGGGATTCAGGTAGAGGACCAGGAGCCCCCCGAAGCAGAGCCCAAAGGTGAGAAGGGCGGGGCCGGTGTGGGTGTGTAGGTGAGGGAGGGCGGAGGGCTGGGCCACACAGGGAGGCATCCCCAAAGTCTGTAGTTGGGACCAGAGCAAAGACTGGCCTCAGACCACCTGTCTGGAAGAATTCAGTCACAGAACAAGTGCCTGTGGGCACTTGCTCAGTGGGAGCTGCCTGCAAAGCTCTGGGAAGATTTCTGTCCTTGAAAAGGCACGTGGAAAGGGAGGCATGTGGGTACCTTTTTCCAGGTTGTGCCTGAGCAGAACCACTAGACTTAAAGCTCTCTCCACGTCCAACAGTTACAGGTCCAGAGCAGGCAGAGGCAGGGGAAGACGCCAGAAAACAAAAACAGGACCACCAGGGTCCAGCACGAGACCGCGAACACCCTCCAGCTGCTCCTGCTGAACATGAAGATCCTGCTGCTCCAGCTGCATATGAAGAGCCTGCCGCTCCTGCTGATCTTGCCACTCCCGAAGAGCCTGCAGCTCCTACTGATCTTGCCGCTCCTGAACAGCCTGCAGCTCCTGAAGAGCCCGCCGCTCCTGAAGCGCCTGCCATTCCTGCTGATCTAGCTGCTCCTGAAGAGCCTGCTGCTCCTGCTCATCTAGCCGCTCCTGAACAGCCTGCAGCTCCTGAAAAGCCTGCAGCTCCTGAAGAGCCTGCCGCTCCTGCTGATCTTGCCACTCCTGAAGAGCCTGCTGCTCCTGCTGCTCTAGCCGCTCCTGAAGAGCCCGCCACTCCTGAAGAACCTGCCGCTCCTGCTGATCTAGCCGCTCCTGAAGAGCCCGCCATTCCTGCTGATCAAGCCGCTCCTGAAGAGCCTGCCGCTTCTGCTGATCTAGCCGCTCCTGAAGAGCCTGCCGCTCCTGAAGAGCCCGCCGATCCTGAAGAGCCTGCTGTTCCTGCTGATCTAGCCGCTCCTGAAGCGCCTGCCATTCCTGCTGATCTAGCCACTCCTGAAGAGCCCGCTGCTCCTGCTAATCTAGCCGCTCCTGAACAGCCTGCAGCTCCTGAAGAGCCTGCCGCTCCTGCTGATCTTGCCACTCCTGAAGAGCCTGCCGCTCCTGCTGCTCTAGCCGCTCCTGAAGAGCCCGCCACTCCTGAAGAACCTGCCGCTCCTGCTGATCTAGCCGCTCCTGAAGAGCCTGCCGCTCCTGCTGATCTTGCCACTCCTGAAGACCCTGCAGCTCCTGCTGATCTTGCCACTCCTGAAGAGCCTGCAGCTCCTGCTGATCTTGCCGCTCCTGAAGAGCCCGCTACTCCTGAAGAGCCCGCCGCTCCTGCTGATCTTGCCACTCCTGAAGAGCCTGCAGCTCCTACTGATCTTGCCGCTCCTGAACAGCCTGCAGCTACTGAAGAGCCCGACGCTCCTGAAGAACCTGCCGCTCCTGCAGATCTAGCCGCTCCTGAAGAGCCCGCCATTCCTGCTGATCTAGCCGCTCCTGAAGCGCCTGCCGCTCCTGCTGATCTAGCCACTCCAGAAGAGCCCGCTGCTCCTGATCATCTAGCCGCTCCAGAACAGCCTGCAGCTCTTGAAAAGCCTGCAGCTCCTGAAGAGCCTGCCGCTCCTGCTGCTCTAGCCGCTCCTGAAGAGCCCGCTGCTCCTGCTGATCTAGCCGCTCCTGAAGAGCCCGCCGCTCCTGAAGAGCCCGCCGGTCCTGCTGATCTAGCCGCTCCTGAAGAGCCTGAAGCTCCTGAAGAGCCTGCCGCTCCTGCTGATCTTGCCACCCCTGAAGAGCCTGCAGCTCCTGCTGATCTTGCCGCTCCTGAAGAGCCCGCCGCTCCTGAAGAACCTGCCGTTCCTGCTGATCTAGCCGCTCCTGAAGAGCCTGCCGCTCCTGCTGATCTTGCTGCTCCTGAAAAGCCTGCAGATCCTGCACCTGCACCTGCGCCGCTGGGCAGTGGAGAACCATTTCGGGCATCATCACCCCCTAGGGCTGAGCCCCCTCTGCCCCCTCCTACACCTTCTCCAAAATCCCACCATGAATCCCCTCCCCTACCCGAAGTTGACTTCCCTACCCCTGAATTTGCTTTTGTTTTGTTCTTCTTTAGTTTAGTTTATTTGTTTTACATCATTTATGGCATTCTATAGTTTTCCATTTCCCACTTCCTTTAATAAAATACAGATTTTTTCCCTTTTAAACTGCATTTCAGGAACATTAAGTGCATTCCCATGCTGTCCGACCATCACTACCATGTAGTTTTATGCTATTTATGCCCGTGAAGTACATCCCACCACGGCCTCAAACCCCTCATCTGAGGACGGACTGATGCCTGAAATGGTGGGAGATGACAGGTGTGGGCACGTTGCTGGGATCAGAGTTGATCCCAGGGAACCCACTGTATTGATGGGCAGCAGGTTCAGTGTCCAGGTGCTCTGTTCCGGGGAGGGCGGCTAGAGATGTGCAGAGTCCCCTCCCAGCGGTCCCCGTGCCTGTGTTGGGAACTGACCATCAAGGGGGGCCTGGTGAATGAACCGGACGCTAGAAAGGGACACCCCTAACTCCCCCAATTTGGAAGGCGGGGCTCCTTCTCCCTGCTGAGTGATGTGGCAACTGAGAATATCACACCCCCCACGCCCTAGCAGAAACTTCTCCTCTCACAGAGCCCACCCTCCCATGGGTCCCACTTTCCCCTGAACCCAGAGGCAGAGCCCCTCTGCCAGACAAGGGATGGGTAGGAGGGGTGGCTGCAACCTTACGGGAGTGGGCGTGCACCGTGCTTGACCCCTGAGCTCCCAGCTGTGCAGCAGAGGCCCAGGGAGGACTTGCCAGGGAGGGCCGCAGGGCAGGGGCAGGGCTGAGTTCTGCATGAATCCTGACTATGCGGGGGCCGAGGGACCTGGTTTTGAGCCACGTCCTGGGTCTGGGCACGATGCCTTGTGATCCCACAAGGGAGACCTCTCTGCTCTCATTGTTCAGATGGGAAGACTTGAGCCTGCCCACCTGAAGCGACGCCCTGCTTCCCCAATTGGGGAGGAGGCTGAGTTGGACTGGGCCCCACAATCTTCAAGGAAGATTGCTCTCCCCAAGGTTGGCTCTCTGGGTATAAACCTGGGCAAGGGAGTCCTGACTACCCCCTGCGCCTGCTCTGTGCTGGTAACCTCAGTACACAGAAGCCTTGAGTCTCAGTCCACCCAGGAACCAAACGTTCACCCGCCTACAGCAGAGACAACTGAGGCTCAAAGAGGAAGGTCTGCCCTGGAGATGGTGTGGAGGCCCAAGTCTCAGAAGACAGGTGAAGCCAGGGTCTCAAGGATACTGCACAAACAGGACTTCACTCTGAACTGGGAATGTTGTGGAAAGACCCTGGGGGCCAGGGTGGAGGAGATGGGAAGCAGACCAGAGCCCGGGGGAAGGCAGGGAGCCCCAGGAATGCCTCCATGCCCTCGGCACAGGGCAGGGGAGCAGCTCTGAAGATATGACAGCCGAGGCTGCCCAGGGGGCCTTCATCACTACCACTTTGCTCGGATGACCTCAACAGCCCCATGACCACACCCATTTGACAGATGCAGACAGACACCAAGTTAGCCACCAGGCTGACAAGGAGAGGAGCTGGGATCAAATCCAGGATCAGATTCCAAGTGCTCCGCTCGCTGGCCCCAGACTAAGCCTGCCTGCCAAAACCGACCCCAGGGCCTCCCGCCTGGCACTCTATATATACCTCAGTGGGCTCCCCTGCTGAGCCATCCCATCCCATCCCATCACACTGAGACAAAAGCACAGAGGCCTGGGGTCCAGGAGACAGGACTGGTAGCAGGGCCAGGGTGGGCACGTTCTGCCCACCCCCCTTTGCTGCCCCAGCCCAGGTGTCAAGTGGAAGCCTGACTGACGTGGAAACTGGCAGTGGGTGGGAGAGACAGGATGCCCCTTAGTTTCCCTGGCAACTGCTGCAGAACTGAGTCTTTCAGGATAAATTCAAGTTAGGCCTCAGCTGCTGAAACACCCATTATTTCAAGGCTGGTTACCTTGGTGACCCAGGTGGTGAGGACGTGGTGGGAGGAGGGGGTGGAGAGGCCAGGCAGGGGGCCACCGGCTCAGAGGACAGGCTGACCCTCAGACCTAGACATGACCCTGGTCACACACTGAGCCTTGAATTTCATCACAGACTGACCTCGGGTCCTGACACAGGGTGCCTGGCCCTTATCACAGACGAGCCCTGTTCCTGGTCCCAGACCGCCACCTGAGCTTGGCCGCGCAACCACCACGGAGGGACACTCAGCGAGTGGTGACTGCTACTTCTGTTATCATTGCTGTGCCGTTAACGTGCGTCCCACTCACAGCTGACACCTAACGAATGTCATTCAGACTAGCGTAACCGCAATGGGGGACTGTTCGCAAGGACTCCTGGGGCCCACAGTGCTCGGCAGAGGCTCGCAGGACCCCCTCTGCTGGGTGGCCACAGGGCTCCTGGGCTGGGTGGGCTGTGAGGGGGCAGCAGAGGAGTGGGCAAGGCTGGGGGGTGGGCTGCCCCTCCAGGCCCAGAAGGAAGCAGCCATTCTCCCCCGGCTCAACGCCCCCTCTGTCTGGAAGCCTCACTTTCATCTCATTACCTGATAAACTGAGCAAATGAACGGCAGCCAGGCAGCCTTGGCCACCCAGGAGACAGGGCACACGGTCAGGGGGCTCCCAGCCTCCTTCCCACCCTGGCGCCCCAGCCTGCAGGCTATGGCCTCTCTGGCCCACGGGGCCTCAGTCGGCCGGGATGAGGGCCCTGGGAGAGGCCCGCATCCTGCTAGGCCTTCCTGCTTCCTGGGCAGAGCTCTCCCCAGCCCAGCAGGTGAGGCAGCAGAGGCAGTGGGTCCGCCCCTGTCCATTCCTGCCCTGTCCTCGCCCACCAGGCCGGTTCCCCAGGCATCCAGGCCGTACTCCACGACCTGTGAAGTTAGGGCGTGTCCTGGGGCATGGAGTTCCTCCTCAGCCCAGTACATGGATGTGCAAATGAGGACCACAGGGGACAGGACAGCTCTCTGAATTCCCCCACCCAGTCCCCAGTCCCCTCCACCCTAGCCCCCATGGGTCCTGACTTGGGCCATCTGTCCAGAGGCAGGCAAACGCAGAGAAGACTACCATGAGAGGGAGAGGGATACAGAGCTAAGAGGCCAGGAGAGCAGGAGAGCAGCTGCAGAGGTGCAGCCAGGCAGGGACAGAGGTGGAGGACAGGGGACAGTTGCTCAGGCCCAACAAACACTTCCCACTTGAGCCTGCACATTCCTGGGCCTGCACACTGCTGGGCCTGCACAAACCTGGGCCTGCACGAACCTGGGACTCTTGACAGCCGTGCCTGCCCTCTCCTAGGCATTCACACTCCTCGAACTGCACACTCATTGGCCTGCACCCACCTGGAGCTGCACAATCATGAGCCTGCACATACTTGGGCCTGCACCCTGCTGGGCCTGCACATTTCTGGGCCTGCCTTCTCCTGGGCCCGCACAATCCCTCATCTGCACACTCCTGGGCCTGGACATTCCTGGGCCTGCAGAGTACTGGGCCTGTATACCCCTGGGCCTGCACACTCCTGTCTCTGCACACTCCGGGTTCTGCACACTCCTCGGTCTGTATACTCCTGGGCCTGTACACACCTGGGCCTGCACACTCCTCTGTCTGCACACTCCTGGGCCAGCACACCCATGGAACTGCACACTCTGGTGTCTTCACACTCCTGGGCCTGCACGCTCCTGGGCCTTTCCTCACCTGGGCCTGCCCCCAGTTCGGCCCGCCCTCTCCTGGACCTGCACACTCTTGGGCCTGCACACTCCTGGGCCTGCACACTCCTGTCTCTGCACACTCCGGGGTCTGCACACTCCTCGGTCTGTATACTCCTGGGCCTGTACACTCATGGGCCTGCCGTGGCCTTGGCCTGCACGCTCCTGGTCCTGCACACACCTCTGTCTGCACACTCCTGGGCCTGCATACCCCTGCATCTTCACACTCCTGGGCCTGCACAACCCAGAGCCTGCACAGATCGGGGCCTCTACACACCTGGGCCAGTACACACGTGTGCTTGCTCCCCCCCGTGTCTGCAAACTCCTGGGACTGCACATTCCTGGGTCTGCACACACCTTGGCCTGCACACTCATGGGCCTGTTCCGTCTTGTGTCTGCATACCTCTGGGCCTGCACACTCCAGGGCCTGCACACACCTGGGCCTGCACGAACCTGGGCCTCTTGACTCCTGGGCCTGCCCTTTCCTAGGCCTGCCCACTCCTGTGCCTACACATTCCTGGGCCTGCACACTCCTGGACCTGTACACTCCTGGGCGTGCCCTGGCATGGGCCTGCACACAAATGGGCCTGCACTCTCCAGGGACTGCACCCTCCTGGGCCTGCACACTCCTCTGTCTGCACACTCCTGGGCCTGCCCCAAATTGCCCTGCCCTCTCCTGTGACGGCCCTCACAAGTCCTGCACACTCCTAGGCCTGCACACTCGTGTACCTCCTCCCTCCTGTGCCTGCACACTCCTGGCCATGTACACTCATGGGCCTGCCCTCTGCATGGCGTGCACGGTCCTAGGACTCCCCATTCCTGCGCCTGGACACCCTTGGGCCTGCCCTCTCCTGGGCCTGCACACTCTGGGGCCTGCCCTCACCTGGTTCTGCACACTACTGGGACTGTACACCCCTGGACCTGTACACTGCTGTGCCTTCCCTGGTCTGGGCCTTCCCTGGCCTGGGCCTGAAAACTACTGGGCCTGAAAACTGCTGGAACTGCACACTCATTGGCCTGCAAACTCCAGGACCTGCACAATCTTGGGCTTGAACACACCTGGGCCTGTATACTCCTGGGCCTGCACACTCCTGTCTCTGCACACTGTGGTGTTTGCACACGCCTGGGCCTGCACGAACGTGGGCCTGTACACTCCTGGGCCTGCACACACCTGAGTCTGCACACTCCGGGGTCTGCACACTCCTCGGTCTGTATACTCCTGGGTTGTACACTCCTGGGCCTGACCTGGCCTGGGCCTGCACGCTCCTGGGCCTGCACACTCCTCTGTCTGCACACTTCTGGGCATGCACAACCCTAGACCCTACACTCCTGGGCCTGCGCATCCCAGAGCCTGAACACACCTGGGCCTCTATACTCCTGGGCCACTACTCTCATGTGCCTGCTCCGCCCCGTGTCTACACACTCCTGGCACTGCACAGTCCTGGACCTGCACACTCCTGGGCCTGCCCTGGCCTGGGCCTGCACACTAATGGGCCTACACACACCTAGGAATGCACCCTCCTGGGCCTGCACACTCCTCTGTCTGCACACTCGTGGGCCTTCCCTGGTCTGGGCCTTCCCTGGCCTGGGCCTGCAAACTACTGGGCCTGCAAACTCCTGGAACTGCACACTCATTGGCCTGCACACTCCAGGACCTGCACAATCTTGGGCTTGAACACACCTAGGCCTGTATACTCCTGGACCTGCACACTCCTGTCTTGCACACTCTGGTGTTTGCACACGCCTGGGCCTGCACGAACTTTGGCCTGTACACACCTGGGCCTGCACACTCCTGTATCTGCTCACTTCTGAGACTGCATACACCTGGGCCTGCAAACTCCTGGGCCTGTACACTCCTGGGCCTGAACACTCCTGGACCTGTACACTCCTGGGCATGCCCTGGCCTGGGCCTGCACACTAATGGTGCTACACCCACCTAGGAATGCACACTCATGGGCCTGCACACTCCTGGGCCTGCCGACTCCTGAGCCTGCATTCTCCTGGTCCTTTCCTCGCCTGGGCCACCACCTATTAGGCCCGCCCTCTCTTTGACGTGCACACGCTTGGGCCTGCTCACTCCTCTGTCTGCACACCCCTGCGCCTTGACACCCCTGGACCTGCACACTCCGGGGCCTGCGCATCCCATGGCCTGCACACACCTGGGCCTCTACACTCCTGGGCCAGTACAGTCATGTGCCTGTTCCGCCCCGTGTCTGCACACTCTTGGGACCGCACAGTCCTGGCTATGCACACTCCTTGGCCTGCAGACTCCTAGGCCTGTTCGACTTCTGTCTGCACACCTCTGGGCCTGCACACTACAGGGCCTGCACATACCTGGGCCTGCACGAACCTGGGCCTCTTCACTGCTGGTCCTGCCCTCTCCTAGGCCTGCACACTCCTGGAACTGTACACTCATGGGCCTGCACACTCCTGGACCTGAACAATCTTGAGCCTGCACAATCCTGGGCCTGTACGCTCCTGGGCCTGCACACTCCTGTGCCTGCCCTCTCTTGGCCCTGCACTCTCCTTGGCCTGCACACTCCTGGCCTGTTCCCTCCTGTGCCGGCACACTCCTGGGACTGCACACTCCTGGGCCTGCCCTGGCCTGGGCCTGCACCCTCCTCTGTCTGCACACTCCTGGGACTGCACAGCCCTGAGCCTGTACACTCCTGGACCTGCACACTTCTGTCTCTGCACACTCTGGTGTCTGCACACTCCTGGACATGCACACTCCTGGGCCTGTACACTCCTAGGCCTGCCTTATCCTGGCCCTGGACACTCTTCTGTCTGCACACTCCTGGGGCTGCACACTCTTGGGCCTGCACGCTCCTGGACCTGTACAATCCTGGGCCTTCCCTGGTCTGGGTCTTCCCTGGCCTGGTCCTGCACACTAATGGGCCTGAACACTCCTGGTCCTGTACACACCTCGGCCTGCACCCTACTGGTCCTGCACACTCCTCTGTTTGCACACACATGGAACTGCACACCCCTTGGCCTGCACACTCCCAGACCTGCACAATCTTGAGCCTGCACAATCCTGGGCCTGTACACTCCTGGGCCTACACACCCCCAGGCCTGCACACTGCTGGGCCTGCACACTCCTGAGCCTCCCTTCTCCTGGGCCTGCACAATCCCTCATCTGCACACTCCTAGGCCTGCACACCCTTGGGCCTGCACACTCCTGGGCCTGCACACTCCTGTCTCTGCACACTCCGGGGACTGCACAGTCCTCGGTCTGTATACTCCTGGGCCTGTACACTCCTGGGCCTGCCGTGGCCTGGGCCTGCACACTCCTCAGCCTGCACACTCCTCTGTCTGCACACTCCTGGGCCTGCACACACCTGGGCAGGCACACTCCAGGGCCCTCTGACACCTGTGCCTGCACACTCTTGGGCCTGTCTTCTCCTGGGCCCGCATGAACCTGGGCCTCTTCACTGCTGGTCCTGCCCTCTCCTAAGCCTGCACACTCCTGGAACTGCACACTCATGGGCCTGCAGACTCCTGGACCTGCACAATCTTGAGCCTGCACCATCCTGGGCCTGTACGCTCCTGGGCCTGCACACTCCTGTGCCTGCCCTCTCTTGGCCCTGCACTCTCCTGTGCCTGCACACTCCTGGGCCTGCTCCCACCTATGCCTGCACCCTCCTAGGCCTGTTCCCACGTGTGCCGGCACACTCCTGGGACTGCACACTCCTGGGCCTGCACACTCCTGTGCCTGCCCTCTCTTGGCCCTGCACTCTCCTTGGCCTGCACACTCCTGGCCTGTTCCCTCCTGTGCCTGCACACTCCTGGGCCTGCTCCCACCTATGCCTGCACACTCCTAGGCCTGTTCCCACGTGTGCCGGCACACTCCTGGGACTGCACACTCCTGGGCCTGCCCTGGCCTGGGCCTGCACCCTCCTCTGTCTGCACACTCCTGGGACTGCACAGCCCTGAGCCTGTACACTCCTGGACCTGCACACTTCTGTCTCTGCACACTCTGGTGTCTGCACACTCCTGGGCCTGTACACTCCTAGGCCTGCCCTATCCTGGCCCTGGACACTCTTCTGTCTGCACACTCCTGGGGCTGCACACTCCTGGGCCTGCACACCCCTGGGCATGCCCTCTCCTGGGCCTGCAAACTCCTGGGCCTGCACACTCCTCTGTCTGCACACTCCGGGGCCTTCCCTCTCCTGGGCCTGCCCCCAGTTCGGCCGGCACTCTCCTGGAGCTGCACACTCCTGGGCCTGACCTATCGTACGCCTGCACAGTCCTGGATCTGCACACTTCTGGACCTGCTCCCTCCTGTGCCATCACCCTTCTGGAACTGCACATTGGGCGCCTGCACACTCCTGTGCCTGACACACCTGGGCCTGCACGCTCCTCGGCCTGCACACTCCTCTTGTCTGCACACTCCTCTTGTCTGCACACTCCTGGGCCTGTTCCGTCTTGTGTCTTCACACCTCTCGGCCTGCGCACTCCAGGGCCTGAACACACCTGGGCCTGCACCAACCTGGGCCTGTTCACTCCTGGGCCTGCCCTCTCCTTGGCCGGCACGAACCTGGGCCTAAACACCCCTGGGCCTGCCCTGGCCTGGGCCTGCACACTAATGGGGCTGCACACACCTAGGAATGCACCCACCTGGGCCTACACACTCTTCTGTCTGTACACTCCTGGGCCTGCACACTCCTGGGCATGCACACTCCTCTGTCTGCACACTCCTCGGCCTACACACTCCTAGGCCTGCACACTCCTGGGCCTGCTGACCCCTGTGTCTGCACACTCTTGGGCCTGCACACACCTGGACCTGTACCATCCTGGGCCTTCCCTGGACTGGGTCTTCCCTGGCCTGGGCCTGCACACTACTGGGCCCGCACACTTCTGCAACTGCACACTCATCGGCCTGCAAAGGCACGACCTGCACAATATTGGGCCTGAACACACATAGGCCTTTATCCTCCTGGATCTGCACACTCCTGGGCCTGCACACTGCTGGACCTGCACAGCACTGGGCCTAAACACACCTGGGCCTGCACACTCCTTCTCTGCACACTCCTATCTCTGCACACTCTGGTGTCTACACACTCCAGGGCCTGCACGAACCTAGGCCTGCTCCCTCCTGTGCCTGCATACTCCTGGGCCTGCTCCCACCTGTGCCTGCACACTCCTAGCCCTGTTCCCACCTGTGCTGGCACATTCCTGGGACTGCACACTTCTGTGCCTGCACACTTTTGGGCCTGCACACCCCTGGGCCTGCACACTCCTGGACCTGTACACTCCTGGGCCTTCCCTGGTCTGGGCATTCCCTGGCCTGGGCCTGCAAACTCCTGGGCCTATACACTCCTGGGCCTGCACACTCCTGTACCTGTACACACCTGGGCCTGCCCTGGCCTGGGACTGCACACTAATGGGGCTGCACACACCTAGGAATGCACCCCCCTGGGCCTGCACACTCCTCTGTCTGCACACTCCTGGGCCTGCATAACCCTGGATCTGCACACTCCTGGGCCTGCGCATCCCAGAGCATGCACAGATCTGGGCCTCTACACACCTGGGCCAGTACACACGTGTGCTTGCCCCCCCCCGTGTCTGCAAACTCCTGGGACTGCACATTCCTGGGTCTGCAACACCTTGGCTTGCACACTCATGGGCCTGTTCCGTCTTGTGTCTGCATACCTGTGGGCCTGCACACCCCAGGGCCTGCACACACCTGGGCCTGCACGAACCTGGGCCTCTTGAATCCTGGGCCTGCCCTTTCCTAGGCCTGCCCACACCTGTGCCTACACATTCCTGGGCCTGCACACTCCTGGACCTGTACACTCCTGGGCGTACCCTGGCATGCGCCTGCACACTAATGGGCCTGCACTCTCCAGGGACTGCACCCTCCTGGGCCTGCACACTCCTCTGTCTGCACACTCCTGGGCCTGCCCCAAATTGCCCTGCCCTCTCCTGTGACGGCCCTCACAAGTCCTGCACACTCCTAGGCCTGCACACTCGTGTACCTCCTCCCTCCTGTGCCTGCACACTCCTGGCCATGTACACTCATGGGCCTGCCCTCTGCATGGCGTGCACGGTCCTAGGACTCCCCATTCCTGCGCCTAGACACCCTAGGGCCTGCCCTCTCCTGGGCCTGCACACTCTGGGGCCTGCCCTCACCTGGTTCTGCACACTACTGGGACTGTACACCCCTGGACCTGTACACTGCTGTGCCTTCCCTGGTCTGAGTCTTCCCTGGCCTGGGCCTGAAAACTACTGGGCCTGAAAACTGCTGGAACTGCACACTCATTGGCCTGTAAACTCCAGGACCTGCACAACCTTGGGCTTGAACACACCTGGGCCTGTATACTCCTGGGCCTGCACACTCCTGTCTCTGCCCACTGTGGTGTTAGCACACGCCTGGGCCTGCAAGAACGTGGGCCTGTACACTCCTGGGCCTGCACACACCTGAGTCTGCACACTCCGGGGTCTGCACACTCCTCGGTCTGTATACTCCTGGGTTGTACACTCCTGGGCCTGACCTGGCCTGGGCCTGCACGCTCCTGGGCCTGCACACTCCTCTGTCTGCACACTTCTGGGCATGCACAACCCTAGACCCTACACTCCTGGGCCTGCGCATCCCAGAGCCTGAACACACCTGGGCCTCTATACTCCTGGGCCACTACTCTCATGTGCCTGCTCCGCCCCGTGTCTACACACTCCTGGCACTGCACAGTCCTGGACCTGCACACTCCTGGGCCTGCCCTGGCCTGGGCCTGAACACTAATGGGCCTACACACACCTAGGAATGCACCCTCCTGGGCCTGCACACTCCTCTGTCTGCACACTCGTGGGCCTTCCCTGGTCTGGGCCTTCCCTGGCCTGGGCCTGCAAACTATTGGGCCTGCAAACTCCTGGAACTGCACACTCATTGGCCTGCACACTCCAGGACCTGCACAATCTTGGGCTTGAACACACCTAGGCCTGTATACTCCTGGACCTGCACACTCCTGTCTCTGCACACTCTGGAGTTTGCACACGCCTGGGCCTGCACGAACCTGGGCCTGTACACACCTGGGCCTGCACACTCCTTTATCTGCTCACTCCTGAGACTGCATACACCTGGGCCTGCACATTCCTGTATCTGCTCACTCCTGAGACTGCATACTCCTGGGCCTGCAAACTCCTGGGCATGTACAATCCTGGGCCTGCACACTCCTGGACCTGTACACTCCTGGGCCTGCCCTGGCCTGGGCCTGCACACTAATGGGGCTGCACACACCTAGGGATGCACCCTCCTGGGCCTACACACTCCTCTGTGTGCACACTCCTGAGCCTGCACACCCCTGGGCCTGCACACTCCTCTGTCTGCACATTCCTTGGCCTACACACTCCTAGGCCTGCACACTCCAGGGCCTGCTGACTCCTGTGTCTGCACACTCTTGGGCCTGCACACTCCTGGACCTGTACAATCCTGGGCCTTCCCTGGTCTGGGTCTTCCCTGGCCTGGGCCTGCACACTACTGGGCCCGCACACTTCTGCAACTTCACACTCATCGGCCTGCACAGTCCACGACCTGCACAATATTGGGCCTGAACACAACTAGGCCTGTATCCTCCTGGATCTGCACACTCCTGGGCCTGCACACTCCTCTGTCTGCACACTCCTGGGCCTTCACACACCTGGGCCCGCACACTCCTGGGCCTGCGCATCCCAGAGCCTGCACACACCTGGGCCTCTACACTCCTGGGCCAGTACAGTCGTGTGCCTGTTCCGCCCCGTGTCTGCACACTCTTGGGACCGCACAGTCCTGGCTATGCACACTCCTTGGCCTGCAGACTCCTAGGCCTGTTCGACTTCTGTCTGCACACCTCTGGGCCTGCACACTACAGGGCCTGCACATACCTGGGCCTGCACGAACCTGGGCCTCTTCACTGCAGGTCCTGCCCTCTCCTAGGCCTGCACACTCCTGGAACTGCACACTCATGGGCCTGCCGTCTCCTGGGCCTGCACACCCCTGTCTCTGCACACTCCGGGGACTGCACACTCCTCGCTCTGTATACTCCTGGGCCTTTACACTCCTGGGCCTGCCGTGGCCTGGGCCTGCACGCTCCTGGGCCTGCACTCTCCTCTGTCTGCACACTCCTGGGCCTTCACACCCCTGGACCTGCACACTCCTGGGCCTGCGCATCCCAGAGCCTGCACACACTTTAGCCTCTACACTCCTGGGCCAGTACATTCGTGTGACTGCTCCGCCCCGTGTCTGCACACTCCTGGGACTGCACAGTCCTGGCTATGCACACTTCTTGGCCTGCAGACTCCTGGGGTTGTTCGACTTGTGTCTGCACACCTCTGGGCCTGCACACTCCAGGACCTGCAAATCCTGGGCCTGCACACAACTGGGCCTGCACACTACTGGGACTCCACACTCTCTGTCTGCACTCTCCTGGGCCTGCACACACCTGGGCCAGCACACTCCAGGGCCTGCTGACTCCTGTGTCTGCACACTCTTGGGCCTGCCTTCTCCTGGGCCCGCACAATCCCTCGTCTGCACACTCCTGGGCCGCACGCTCCTGGGCTTTTCCTCGCCTGGGCCTGCCCCCAGTTCGGCCCGCCCTCTCCTGGACCTGCACACTCTTGGGCCTGCACACTCCTCGGCCTGCCCTCTCCTGGGCCTGCACTCTCCTTGGCCTGCACACTCCTGGGCTTGCACACTCCTGGACCTGCACACTACTGGGCCTGCTGAATCCTGTGTCTGCCCACTCCTGCGTCTGCACACTCGTGTGCCTCCTCCCTCCTGTGCCTGAACACTCCTAGGCATGCACACACCTGGGCCTGCCCTCTCTTGGCCCTGCACTCTCCTTGGCCTGCACACTCCTGGCCTGTTCCCTCCTGCGCCTGAACACCCTTAGGCCTCCCCTACCTGGTTCTGCACACTCCTGGGTTGCACACTCCTGGGCCTGCTCCCACCTATGCCTGCACACTCCTAGGCCTGTTGCCACGTGTGCCGGCACACTCCTGGGACTGCACACTCCTGGGCCTGCCATGGCCTGGGCCTGCACCCTCCACTCTCTGCACACTCCTGGGACTGCTCAGGCCTGAGCCTGTACACTCCTGGGCCTGCACACTTCTGTCTCTGCACACTCTGGTGTCTGCACACTCCTGGACATGCACACTCCTGGGCCTGTACACTCCTAGGCCTGCCCTGGCCTGGGCCTGCACCCTACTGAGCCTGCACACTCCTCTGTATGCACACTCCTGGGCCTGCACACTACTGGGCCTGCACACTCCTGGGCCTCCTCCCACCTATGCCTGCACACTCCTAGGCCTGTTCCCACCTGTGCCAGCAATCTCCTGGGCCTACACACTCCTGCACCTGCACAGTCCTGTGTCTGCACAACCCTGGGCAAGCACACTCTGGGCCTGCACACCCCTGGCCATGCCCTATCCCGGGCCAGCCCCCACTTCGCCCGACCCTCTCATGGACCTGCACACTCCAGGGTCTGCTCACATCTGTCCCTGCACACTCCTGGGCCGGCCCTCTCCAGTGTCTCCACACTCCTGGGCCCGCACACTCCTGGGCCTGCATACTCCTGGACCTGCCCTGTCCCTGGCACCAGCCTCCTTCACCCCAACGGTGCCACTCACACGGCTGTGGCGTCTAGCCAGGAGCCCCCAACCGAAACCCCTCCCGAGGGACCCCCTTGCCGGTCCCCAGGGAAGCAGCGGGGCTCCTCTTACCTGCGAGGCGGAGACGTAGTCCAGCTGCAGCCTGACGTCCAGCTGCCGGGCGTGCAGGGCCAGCGTGCATGAGGACAGCAGGATGGCCGTGATCGGCTGGAAGCTGCCCCCGGAGCCACTACCGCCCCTTGGGGAAGAGGAGGAGGAAAATCCACGTCAGTGCCAAGAACACAGGACCCGTCCACAGAGGGCCCCTCAGGTGTGACAACCCCAGAGGCGCCCGCAGCCGACCTGGGCTGAGAGCCACTTCTCTCGCGGAAGCTCAAGGACCTATGCTGAGCCTCCCTCTCCCTCCCTAAAGAGGGAAAACCCAGAGGTTTTCTAACTTTGCACTCACTGTCCATGTATCAGCCATGTCTAGTTTACCTCCCCAGCACGGCAGACCGCCTCCCTGCCTTCCCCACCCCCTGCAGGCGGCTCTCGGGGGCTGGGGGGGGCGCCCTTCCTCCCTGAGGCCAGCCCTGCTGGGGCAGCAGGTGTAATAGAAAAGACCAGATCTGACTGCCTATTAGATCTGTTCTTTTTCCTTTAACCCTCTGCTGTTTTCCAGGCTGTCTTACCAGCTCTGCACCTTTTGGAAATCAATGTTGCCTTCAGCCTGAAATTGACAGAAGAGCCTGTTCTCAAGGCTCTCAGCCTTCAGGATAAAACCTCTTTTGCTCTCCCATACACACAAGCAGCTGCAGAACAGAAAGTAACATTTGTTTTGTTAGAGGTTTTACAGGGGCCCCATGAGCTGACCCACAACTGCAAAAACAAAGAATTCCTGCACCAAGGACTTTGCACCAACCACCCACAACCCCTCTCCTTTTTAGCGTAAAAGGAGCCTGAATTCTCACTCGGAGAAGGTGGCTCTCCAGGACATTAGCCTGCCATCTTCTCGGTCAGCTGGCTTTCCAAATCAACTCACTATTCTTTACCCCGACACCGCGTCTCCCGATTTCTTGGCCTGTCGTGCGACTTGCGGAATGAGTGTGGACTTGGAAACACAGGGAAGGAAAGCCAAGTCAGGACTCTCACCCTCTGCCTCTGCTCAGAATACCACCAACGGGTTGCTGGGACAGTGGACGGAAAACTGAGGCTGCAACACGACCATGAGCACTGGGCCTGGGTGGGAGAGATGGCGGGTGCTGTCCGAAGCGCACCCGGCCTCCTTCCGAGTCACATCACACCCACGTCCCCAGACCCAGGGAGGCCTGGAGCCCCACACAGCAGAGCGCCTCCAAACCTGCAGATGCCCAGTGACCGGTCCACTGTGCACCCTCTGGCGCCCTCCTCCCCGCTCCTCCTCCTTCTGCCCCGCTGGCTCAGCCCTGGTCCCACCACATCCTCACCCAGGGCCAGCACTGCTGCAGGAACACCCTCGGCAGGCCGCCCAGCCTCACGCCCTCAGGTCCGCACACCTGGTTGGTGCAGCTCTGCCCCTTTCCAGCCCTCACCACCGACTCTCCAACCGCCTGCTCTCCCGCCCTCCGCCCCCAGTCCTACAGAGCGCCTCCTCTGGTCACGGCATCCTGCCCTCCAGGGTCGACAGGGCCTGCACAATCCTGGGCCTGCACACAACTGGGCCTGCACACTCCTGGACCTGCGCACTCCTGGACCTACGCACACCTGGGCCTGCAGGAACCTGGGCCTGTACACTCCCGGGCCCGTTCCGTATTGTATCTGCACACTTCTGGGCCTGCACGCTC
The DNA here is from genome assembly GCF_048564905.1 of Vicugna pacos. Taxonomy (NCBI): domain Eukaryota; kingdom Metazoa; phylum Chordata; class Mammalia; order Artiodactyla; family Camelidae; genus Vicugna; species Vicugna pacos. Next base: position 236,025 of record NW_027328882.1, on the reverse strand, counting down.
CTGGACCTGCGCACACCTGGGCCTGCACGAACTTTGGCCTGTACACTCCTGTATCTGCTCACTCTTGTGACTGCATACTCCTGGGCCTGTACAACCCTGGGCCTTCTCTCTCCTGGGCCTGCCCCAGTTCGGCCGGCACTCTCCTGGAGCTGCACACTCCTGGGCCTGACCTATCGTACGCCTGCACAGTCCTGGATCTGCACACTTCTGGACCTGCTCCCTCCTGTGCCATCACCCTTCTGGGACTGCACACTTGTGCGCCTGCACACCCCTGTGCCTGACACACCTGGGCCTGCACGCTCCTCGGCCTGCACACTCCTCTTGTCTGCACACTCCTGGGCCTCACCTATCCTACGCCTGCAGTCCTGGATCTGCACACTTCTGGGCCTGCTCCCTCCTGTGCCATCACACTTCTGGGACTGCACACTTGTGCGCCTGCACACTCCTGTGCCTGACACACCTGGGCCTGTACGCTCCTGGGCCTGTACACTCCTGGGCCAGCCCTGGCCTGGGCCTGCACACTAATAGGCCTGACACTCCTGGGAATGCACACTCCTGGGCCTGCACACTCCTCTGTCTGCACACTCCTGGGCCTGCCCCATTTGGCCCTGCCCTCTCCTGTGACGGCCCTCACCTGTCCTGCACACACCTGGGCCTGAACACTACAGGCCCTGCACACATCAGGCCCTCTACACTCCTGGGCCTGCCTTCTACTGGGACCGAACAATCCCTCGTCTGCACACTCCTGGGCCTGCACGCTCCTGGGCCTTTCCGTGCCTGGGCCTGCCCCCAATTCGGCTGGCCCTCTCCTGGACCTGCACACTCTTCGGCCTGCACACTCCTGGGACTGCACTCTCCTTGGCCTGCACACTCTTGGGCCTTCTCCCTCCCGTGCCTGCACACTCATAGGCCTGTTCCAACCTGTGCCGGCACACCTCTGGGTCTGCACACTACTGTGATGCATACTCCTGGGCCTGCACACTCCTGGACTTGTACACTCCTGGGCCTGCCCACTAATGGGCCTGCACACTCCTGGAAATGTACCATCCTGGGCCTGCACACTCCTCTGTCTGCACACTCCTAGGCCTGCACACTCCTGGGCCTGCACATCCCAGAGCCTGCACACACCTGGGCCTCTACACTCCTGGGCCAGTACACTCGAGTACCTGCTCTACCCCGTGTTTGCACACCCCTGAGACTGCACAGTCCCAGGTCTGCACACTCTTTGGCCTGCACACTCCTAGGCCTGTTCCGTCTTGTGTCTGCAGACCTCTGGGGCTGCACACTCCAGGGCCTACACACACCTGGGCCTGCACGAATCTGGGCCTGTTCACTCCTGGGCCTGCACACTCCTGTCTCTGCACACTCCTGGCCTTGGATACTCCTGGGACAGTACACTCCTGGGACTGACCTGCCCTGGGCCTGCACTCTCCTGGCCCTGGACAAGCTTCTGTCTGCACACACCTGGGGCTGCACACTCCTGGGCCTGCACACTCCTGGGCCTGCCCTCTCCTGGGCCTACACTCTCCTTGGCCTGCACACTCCTGGGCCTGCTCCCTCCTGTGCCGGCACACTCCTGGGCCTACTCCCACTTGTGCCTGCACACTCCTAGGCCTGTTCCCACCTGTGCCGGCACACTCCTGGGACTACACACTCCTATGTCTGCACACCCCTGGGCCTGCACACTCCTGGACCTGTACACTCTTGGGCCTGCACAATAATGGGCCTGCACACTCCTGGAAATGCACCCTCCTGGGCCTGCACACTCCTCTGTCTGCACACTACTAGGCCTGCACACTCCAGGGCCTGCTGACTTCTGTGTCTGCACACTCTTGGGCCTGCCTTCTCCTGGGCCCGCACAATCCCTCGTCTGCACACTCCTGGGCCTGTACGTTCCTGGGCCTTTCCTCGCCTGGGCCGCCCCCAATTAGACCCGCCCTCTCCTTGACCTGCACACTCCTGGGCCTGCACACTCCTGGGCCTGCACACTCCTGGGCATGCCCTCTCTTCGGCCTGTACACTCCTGGACCTGCACACTCCTGGACTTGTACACACCTGGGCCTGCCCTGGCCTGGGCCTGCACACTAATGGGCCTGAACACTCCTGTGCCTGCACACTCCTGGGCCTTTCCTTGCCTGCACCTGCCCCCAATTTGGCAGAACCCGGTCCCAGTATCCATCCAACCTGCAGGGGACTGTGTGGGAATCACACAAGGATGTGTGACCAGAAGGCAAAAAAAAAGCAGGGAGCCACTGTGGGGCAGCGCACCCTAGAGGCCTAGATGGGGCACTGGGCCTGAATCTGACATGACAGAACGACCTAGGAGGTCGCATGCCAGAATGGACGATATCAGAGTTGTGTTTAATTTCAACCCGCCGACAGGGAGCTGGGAAGCAGGCGGCAAGGAGGGTGACTTTCCCCAGATCCCAGGGCAGACCCCGGCCTGTGTGGGGTGTGCCCTGCTCCCCACAAGCCCTCTGTGGGGCCCTTCCTTTGCTGAGTCTGTGCATGAGCTCCCTGTGATGCCAGCCCGCAGAGGTGACAGGTGCAGTAGGTGTTTGTGGTTCTAGAGACATGATGGCTTTCCTAGGAAGCAGGGTCCTGAATGATCCCCACTGGGCCAATGGGGGATTGGGGAGACCCTGAGAAGCAGGTGGCTTGTCCAGGGTGACAGCACTGCTGGCGGGGGAGCCGGGTCTGAACCCAGCTGTGTCGTCAGAGCTGTGACCCTGGCTGCATCCAGGCCTCCCCAGGGCAATAGGAGGGGCCGAGTTGGTGTCACTGGGTGGACATGGCATGGGGTGGGAAGTGAGCCATCAGCAGCCCAGAGAGGCCCTTGGGGAGCTTTGTGTAAGGAGGAAGCTTGGGGAAGGGGACCCCAGGAAGTGACCTCACTTCCCTGGCAACAGAGCCCAACAGAACTTGGGACCCAGGTCACCAGGCACCCGCTGTGTAGAGAAGGACACTTCTCAACTGACTTGGCTGGTGAACTCAGCTCAGCTCAGACATGTTTTGTTGCATCCCAAGATCCCGAGGTCGCGGCCCCCGGAAAGCCCGCAGCAACGGCCTTTGCCAACAGTGCCGACAGTGGGTCGGGTCTCACCCCAGGCGCCTCTGGCCTTTTGGCCAGAGGGACCCAAAGGTAACACAGGGAGGCCCAGGGCAGGCCCGCCCAGGCCGGGTCACCACTCAGACCCCACCCGGGTGGCCCCACGGCCCCTTCCTGACTGGTGGCGGTGGGGCAGTCATGTTGGGGGGGGGTCCTGCCTCAAGCAAGAGCAGGCTGAGGAAGGGTCAGAGGCCTGGGGGGCCGATCACGTCCCCAGCCTGGGTCCAAGTGGGCTGGCTGGGATGTGGAGAACCGGGGCAGGGCCCTGCTGCCCGAGGTGGCGCCCATGCCCTAGGGTGTGTCTCTTGCCTCCCGGGTGACTGAGATGACCAAGGTCCCAGTCTGATCTGGCAGCAGAGGGTCGAGTGGGGCAGAAGCAGGAGTGGTCCTGGCCGGGCAGGGCTCTGAGACCTCCGGACCGGGCCGGCTGCCGGTCACTGTCATTGCAGAGCCAGACACCGCAGGATCCGGGGAACCAGGACACTCATGCCACCTCTCCAAGTGAGGGGCTGGTGTGCCACACTGTGGAAGGCCAGCACAGGCTCCAGAAGAGTCTGGGTATGAAGGGCTCCCCACCACCACGGCCTCCTGCCCAGACATCGCCCAGGTCTCTCCCCAGGATCTTGCCCAGGGCTGAGGGGCAGCTCAGCACCCCCGGCTCTGACCTGGAGCACCGTGCCCACCTCCTGGGGATTCAGGTAGAGGACCAGGAGCCCCCCGAAGCAGAGCCCAAAGGTGAGAAGGGCGGGGCCGGTGTGGGTGTGTAGGTGAGGGAGGGCGGAGGGCTGGGCCACACAGGGAGGCATCCCCAAAGTCTGTAGTTGGGACCAGAGCAAAGACTGGCCTCAGACCACCTGTCTGGAAGAATTCAGTCACAGAACAAGTGCCTGTGGGCACTTGCTCAGTGGGAGCTGCCTGCAAAGCTCTGGGAAGATTTCTGTCCTTGAAAAGGCACGTGGAAAGGGAGGCATGTGGGTACCTTTTTCCAGGTTGTGCCTGAGCAGAACCACTAGACTTAAAGCTCTCTCCACGTCCAACAGTTACAGGTCCAGAGCAGGCAGAGGCAGGGGAAGACGCCAGAAAACAAAAACAGGACCACCAGGGTCCAGCACGAGACCGCGAACACCCTCCAGCTGCTCCTGCTGAACATGAAGATCCTGCTGCTCCAGCTGCATATGAAGAGCCTGCCGCTCCTGCTGATCTTGCCACTCCCGAAGAGCCTGCAGCTCCTACTGATCTTGCCGCTCCTGAACAGCCTGCAGCTCCTGAAGAGCCCGCCGCTCCTGAAGCGCCTGCCATTCCTGCTGATCTAGCTGCTCCTGAAGAGCCTGCTGCTCCTGCTCATCTAGCCGCTCCTGAACAGCCTGCAGCTCCTGAAAAGCCTGCAGCTCCTGAAGAGCCTGCCGCTCCTGCTGATCTTGCCACTCCTGAAGAGCCTGCTGCTCCTGCTGCTCTAGCCGCTCCTGAAGAGCCCGCCACTCCTGAAGAACCTGCCGCTCCTGCTGATCTAGCCGCTCCTGAAGAGCCCGCCATTCCTGCTGATCAAGCCGCTCCTGAAGAGCCTGCCGCTTCTGCTGATCTAGCCGCTCCTGAAGAGCCTGCCGCTCCTGAAGAGCCCGCCGATCCTGAAGAGCCTGCTGTTCCTGCTGATCTAGCCGCTCCTGAAGCGCCTGCCATTCCTGCTGATCTAGCCACTCCTGAAGAGCCCGCTGCTCCTGCTAATCTAGCCGCTCCTGAACAGCCTGCAGCTCCTGAAGAGCCTGCCGCTCCTGCTGATCTTGCCACTCCTGAAGAGCCTGCCGCTCCTGCTGCTCTAGCCGCTCCTGAAGAGCCCGCCACTCCTGAAGAACCTGCCGCTCCTGCTGATCTAGCCGCTCCTGAAGAGCCTGCCGCTCCTGCTGATCTTGCCACTCCTGAAGACCCTGCAGCTCCTGCTGATCTTGCCACTCCTGAAGAGCCTGCAGCTCCTGCTGATCTTGCCGCTCCTGAAGAGCCCGCTACTCCTGAAGAGCCCGCCGCTCCTGCTGATCTTGCCACTCCTGAAGAGCCTGCAGCTCCTACTGATCTTGCCGCTCCTGAACAGCCTGCAGCTACTGAAGAGCCCGACGCTCCTGAAGAACCTGCCGCTCCTGCAGATCTAGCCGCTCCTGAAGAGCCCGCCATTCCTGCTGATCTAGCCGCTCCTGAAGCGCCTGCCGCTCCTGCTGATCTAGCCACTCCAGAAGAGCCCGCTGCTCCTGATCATCTAGCCGCTCCAGAACAGCCTGCAGCTCTTGAAAAGCCTGCCGCTCCTGAAGAGCCTGCCGCTCCTGCTGCTCTAGCCGCTCCTGAAGAGCCCGCTGCTCCTGCTGATCTAGCCGCTCCTGAAGAGCCCGCCGCTCCTGAAGAGCCCGCCGGTCCTGCTGATCTAGCCGCTCCTGAAGAGCCTGAAGCTCCTGAAGAGCCTGCCGCTCCTGCTGATCTTGCCACCCCTGAAGAGCCTGCAGCTCCTGCTGATCTTGCCGCTCCTGAAGAGCCCGCCGCTCCTGAAGAACCTGCCGTTCCTGCTGATCTAGCCGCTCCTGAAGAGCCTGCCGCTCCTGCTGATCTTGCTGCTCCTGAAAAGCCTGCAGATCCTGCACCTGCACCTGCGCCGCTGGGCAGTGGAGAACCATTTCGGGCATCATCACCCCTTAGGGCTGAGCCCCCTCTGCCCCCTCCTACACCTTCTCCAAAATCCCAACATGTATCCCCTCCCCTACCCGAAGTTGACTTCCCTACCCCTGAATTTGCTTTTGTTTTCTTCTTCTTTAGTTTAGTTTATTTGTTTTACATCATTTATGGCATTCTATAATTTTCCATTTCCCACTTCCTTTAATAAAATACAGATTTTTTCCCTTTTAAACTGCATTTCAGGAACATTAAGTGCATTCCCATGCTGTCCGACCATCACTACCATGTAGTTTTATGCTATTTATGCCCGTGAAGTACATCCCACCACGGCCTCAAACCCCTCATCTGAGGACGGACTGATGCCTGAAATGGTGGGAGATGACAGGTGTGGGCACGTTGCTGGGATCAGAGTTGATCCCAGGGAACCCACTGTATTGATGGGCAGCAGGTTCAGTGTCCAGGTGCTCTGTTCCGGGGAGGGCGGCTAGAGATGTGCAGAGTCCCCTCCCAGCGGTCCCCGTGCCTGTGTTGGGAACTGACCATCAAGGGGGGCCTGGTGAATGAACCGGACGCTAGAAAGGGACACCCCTAACTCCCCCAATTTGGAAGGCGGGGCTCCTTCTCCCTGCTGAGTGATGTGGCAACTGAGAATATCACACCCCCCACGCCCTAGCAGAAACTTCTCCTCTCACAGAGCCCACCCTCCCATGGGTCCCACTTTCCCCTGAACCCAGAGGCAGAGCCCCTCTGCCAGACAAGGGATGGGTAGGAGGGGTGGCTGCAACCTTACGGGAGTGGGCGTGCACCGTGCTTGACCCCTGAGCTCCCAGCTGTGCAGCAGAGGCCCAGGGAGGACTTGCCAGGGAGGGCCGCAGGGCAGGGGCAGGGCTGAGTTCTGCATGAATCCTGACTATGCGGGGGCCGAGGGACCTGGTTTTGAGCCACGTCCTGGGTCTGGGCACGATGCCTTGTGATCCCACAAGGGAGACCTCTCTGCTCTCATTGTTCAGATGGGAAGACTTGAGCCTGCCCACCTGAAGCGACGCCCTGCTTCCCCAATTGGGGAGGAGGCTGAGTTGGACTGGGCCCCACAATCTTCAAGGAAGATTGCTCTCCCCAAGGTTGGCTCTCTGGGTATAAACCTGGGCAAGGGAGTCCTGACTACCCCCTGCGCCTGCTCTGTGCTGGTAACCTCAGTACACAGAAGCCTTGAGTCTCAGTCCACCCAGGAACCAAACGTTCACCCGCCTACAGCAGAGACAACTGAGGCTCAAAGAGGAAGGTCTGCCCTGGAGATGGTGTGGAGGCCCAAGTCTCAGAAGACAGGTGAAGCCAGGGTCTCAAGGATACTGCACAAACAGGACTTCACTCTGAACTGGGAATGTTGTGGAAAGACCCTGGGGGCCAGGGTGGAGGAGATGGGAAGCAGACCAGAGCCCGGGGGAAGGCAGGGAGCCCCAGGAATGCCTCCATGCCCTCGGCACAGGGCAGGGGAGCAGCTCTGAAGATATGACAGCCGAGGCTGCCCAGGGGGCCTTCATCACTACCACTTTGCTCGGATGACCTCAACAGCCCCATGACCACACCCATTTGACAGATGCAGACAGACACCAAGTTAGCCACCAGGCTGACAAGGAGAGGAGCTGGGATCAAATCCAGGATCAGATTCCAAGTGCTCCGCTCGCTGGCCCCAGACTAAGCCTGCCTGCCAAAACCGACCCCAGGGCCTCCCGCCTGGCACTCTATATATACCTCAGTGGGCTCCCCTGCTGAGCCATCCCATCCCATCCCATCACACTGAGACAAAAGCACAGAGGCCTGGGGTCCAGGAGACAGGACTGGTAGCAGGGCCAGGGTGGGCACGTTCTGCCCACCCCCCTTTGCTGCCCCAGCCCAGGTGTCAAGTGGAAGCCTGACTGACGTGGAAACTGGCAGTGGGTGGGAGAGACAGGATGCCCCTTAGTTTCCCTGGCAACTGCTGCAGAACCGAGTCTTTCAGGATAAATTCAAGTTAGGCCTCAGCTGCTGAAACACCCATTATTTCAAGGCTGGTTACCTTGGTGACCCAGGTGGTGAGGACGTGGTGGGAGGAGGGGGTGGAGAGGCCAGGCAGGGGGCCACCGGCTCAGAGGACAGGCTGACCCTCAGACCTAGACATGACCCTGGTCACACACTGAGCCTTGAATTTCATCACAGACTGACCTCGGGTCCTGACACAGGGTGCCTGGCCCTTATCACAGACGAGCCCTGTTCCTGGTCCCAGACCGCCACCTGAGCTTGGCCGCGCAACCACCACGGAGGGACACTCAGCGAGTGGTGACTGCTACTTCTGTTATCATTGCTGTGCCGTTAACGTGCGTCCCACTCACAGCTGACACCTAACGAATGTCATTCAGACTAGCGTAACCGCAATGGGGGGCTGTTCGCAAGGACTCCTGGGGCCCACAGTGCTCGGCAGAGGCTCGCAGGACCCCCTCTGCTGGGTGGCCACAGGGCTCCTGGGCTGGGTGGGCTGTGAGGGGGCAGCAGAGGAGTGGGCAAGGCTGGGGGGTGGGCTGCCCCTCCAGGCCCAGAAGGAAGCAGCCATTCTCCCCCGGCTCAACGCCCCCTCTGTCTGGAAGCCTCACTTTCATCTCATTACCTGATAAACTGAGCAAATGAACGGCAGCCAGGCAGCCTTGGCCACCCAGGAGACAGGGCACACGGTCAGGGGGCTCCCAGCCTCCTTCCCACCCTGGCGCCCCAGCCTGCAGGCTATGGCCTCTCTGGCCCACGGGGCCTCAGTCGGCCGGGATGAGGGCCCTGGGAGAGGCCCGCATCCTGCTAGGCCTTCCTGCTTCCTGGGCAGAGCTCTCCCCAGCCCAGCAGGTGAGGCAGCAGAGGCAGTGGGTCCGCCCCTGTCCATTCCTGCCCTGTCCTCGCCCACCAGGCCGGTTCCCCAGGCATCCAGGCCGTACTCCACGACCTGTGAAGTTAGGGCGTGTCCTGGGGCATGGAGTTCCTCCTCAGCCCAGTACATGGATGTGCAAATGAGGACCACAGGGGACAGGACAGCTCTCTGAATTCCCCCACCCAGTCCCCAGTCCCCTCCACCCTAGCCCCCATGGGTCCTGACTTGGGCCATCTGTCCAGAGGCAGGCAAACGCAGAGAAGACTACCATGAGAGGGAGAGGGATACAGAGCTAAGAGGCCAGGAGAGCAGGAGAGCAGCTGCAGAGGTGCAGCCAGGCAGGGACAGAGGTGGAGGACAGGGGACAGTTGCTCAGGCCCAACAAACACTTCCCACTTGAGCCTGCACATTCCTGGGCCTGCACACTGCTGGGCCTGCACAAACCTGGGCCTGCACGAACCTGGGACTCTTGACAGCCGTGCCTGCCCTCTCCTAGGCATTCACACTCCTGGAACTGCACACTCATTGGCCTGCACCCACCTGGAGCTGCACAATCATGAGCCTGCACATACTTGGGCCTGCACCCTGCTGGGCCTGCACATTTCTGGGCCTGCCTTCTCCTGGGCCCGCACAATCCCTCATCTGCACACTCCTGGGCCTGGACATTCCTGGGCCTGCAGAGTACTGGGCCTGTATACCCCTGGGCCTGCACACTCCTGTCTCTGCACACTCCGGGTTCTGCACACTCCTCGGTCTGTATACTCCTGGGCCTGTACACACCTGGGCCTGCACACTCCTCTGTCTGCACACTCCTGGGCCAGCACACCCATGGAACTGCACACTCTGGTGTCTTCACACTCCTGGGCCTGCACGCTCCTGGGCCTTTCCTCACCTGGGCCTGCCCCCAGTTCGGCCCGCCCTCTCCTGGACCTGCACACTCTTGGGCCTGCACACTCCTGGGCCTGCACACTCCTGTCTCTGCACACTCCGGGGTCTGCACACTCCTCGGTCTGTATACTCCTGGGCCTGTACACTCATGGGCCTGCCGTGGCCTTGGCCTGCACGCTCCTGGTCCTGCACACACCTCTGTCTGCACACTCCTGGGCCTGCATACCCCTGCATCTTCACACTCCTGGGCCTGCACAACCCAGAGCCTGCACAGATCGGGGCCTCTACACACCTGGGCCAGTACACACGTGTGCTTGCTCCCCCCCGTGTCTGCAAACTCCTGGGACTGCACATTCCTGGGTCTGCACACACCTTGGCCTGCACACTCATGGGCCTGTTCCGTCTTGTGTCTGCATACCTCTGGGCCTGCACACTCCAGGGCCTGCACACACCTGGGCCTGCACGAACCTGGGCCTCTTGACTCCTGGGCCTGCCCTTTCCTAGGCCTGCCCACTCCTGTGCCTACACATTCCTGGGCCTGCACACTCCTGGACCTGTACACTCCTGGGCGTGCCCTGGCATGGGCCTGCACACAAATGGGCCTGCACTCTCCAGGGACTGCACCCTCCTGGGCCTGCACACTCCTCTGTCTGCACACTCCTGGGCCTGCCCCAAATTGCCCTGCCCTCTCCTGTGACGGCCCTCACAAGTCCTGCACACTCCTAGGCCTGCACACTCGTGTACCTCCTCCCTCCTGTGCCTGCACACTCCTGGCCATGTACACTCATGGGCCTGCCCTCTGCATGGCGTGCACGGTCCTAGGACTCCCCATTCCTGCACCTGGACACCCTTGGGCCTGCCCTCTCCTGGGCCTGCACACTCTGGGGCCTGCCCTCACCTGGTTCTGCACACTACTGGGACTGTACACCCCTGGACCTGTACACTGCTGTGCCTTCCCTGGTCTGGGCCTTCCCTGGCCTGGGCCTGAAAACTACTGGGCCTGAAAACTGCTGGAACTGCACACTCATTGGCCTGCAAACTCCAGGACCTGCACAATCTTGGGCTTGAACACACCTGGGCCTGTATACTCCTGGGCCTGCACACTCCTGTCTCTGCACACTGTGGTGTTTGCACACGCCTGGGCCTGCACGAACGTGGGCCTGTACACTCCTGGGCCTGCACACACCTGAGTCTGCACACTCCGGGGTCTGCACACTCCTCGGTCTGTATACTCCTGGGTTGTACACTCCTGGGCCTGACCTGGCCTGGGCCTGCACGCTCCTGGGCCTGCACACTCCTCTGTCTGCACACTTCTGGGCATGCACAACCCTAGACCCTACACTCCTGGGCCTGCGCATCCCAGAGCCTGAACACACCTGGGCCTCTATACTCCTGGGCCACTACTCTCATGTGCCTGCTCCGCCCCGTGTCTACACACTCCTGGCACTGCACAGTCCTGGACCTGCACACTCCTGGGCCTGCCCTGGCCTGGGCCTGCACACTAATGGGCCTACACACACCTAGGAATGCACCCTCCTGGGCCTGCACACTCCTCTGTCTGCACACTCGTGGGCCTTCCCTGGTCTGGGCCTTCCCTGGCCTGGGCCTGCAAACTACTGGGCCTGCAAACTCCTGGAACTGCACACTCATTGGCCTGCACACTCCAGGACCTGCACAATCTTGGGCTTGAACACACCTAGGCCTGTATACTCCTGGACCTGCACACTCCTGTCTTGCACACTCTGGTGTTTGCACACGCCTGGGCCTGCACGAACTTTGGCCTGTACACACCTGGGCCTGCACACTCCTGTATCTGCTCACTTCTGAGACTGCATACACCTGGGCCTGCAAACTCCTGGGCCTGTACACTCCTGGGCCTGAACACTCCTGGACCTGTACACTCCTGGGCATGCCCTGGCCTGGGCCTGCACACTAATGGTGCTACACCCACCTAGGAATGCACACTCATGGGCCTGCACACTCCTGGGCCTGCCGACTCCTGAGCCTGCATTCTCCTGGTCCTTTCCTCGCCTGGGCCACCACCTATTAGGCCCGCCCTCTCTTTGACGTGCACACGCTTGGGCCTGCTCACTCCTCTGTCTGCACACCCCTGCGCCTTGACACCCCTGGACCTGCACACTCCGGGGCCTGCGCATCCCATGGCCTGCACACACCTGGGCCTCTACACTCCTGGGCCAGTACAGTCATGTGCCTGTTCCGCCCCGTGTCTGCACACTCTTGGGACCGCACAGTCCTGGCTATGCACACTCCTTGGCCTGCAGACTCCTAGGCCTGTTCGACTTCTGTCTGCACACCTCTGGGCCTGCACACTACAGGGCCTGCACATACCTGGGCCTGCACGAACCTGGGCCTCTTCACTGCTGGTCCTGCCCTCTCCTAGGCCTGCACACTCCTGGAACTGTACACTCATGGGCCTGCACACTCCTGGACCTGAACAATCTTGAGCCTGCACAATCCTGGGCCTGTACGCTCCTGGGCCTGCACACTCCTGTGCCTGCCCTCTCTTGGCCCTGCACTCTCCTTGGCCTGCACACTCCTGGCCTGTTCCCTCCTGTGCCGGCACACTCCTGGGACTGCACACTCCTGGGCCTGCCCTGGCCTGGGCCTGCACCCTCCTCTGTCTGCACACTCCTGGGACTGCACAGCCCTGAGCCTGTACACTCCTGGACCTGCACACTTCTGTCTCTGCACACTCTGGTGTCTGCACACTCCTGGACATGCACACTCCTGGGCCTGTACACTCCTAGGCCTGCCTTATCCTGGCCCTGGACACTCTTCTGTCTGCACACTCCTGGGGCTGCACACTCTTGGGCCTGCACACTCCTGGACCTGTACAATCCTGGGCCTTCCCTGGTCTGGGTCTTCCCTGGCCTGGTCCTGCACACTAATGGGCCTGAACACTCCTGGTCCTGTACACACCTCGGCCTGCACCCTACTGGTCCTGCACACTCCTCTGTTTGCACACACATGGAACTGCACACCCCTTGGCCTGCACACTCCCAGACCTGCACAATCTTGAGCCTGCACAATCCTGGGCCTGTACACTCCTGGGCCTACACACCCCCAGGCCTGCACACTGCTGGGCCTGCACACTCCTGAGCCTCCCTTCTCCTGGGCCTGCACAATCCCTCATCTGCACACTCCTAGGCCTGCACACCCTTGGGCCTGCACACTCCTGGGCCTGCACACTCCTGTCTCTGCACACTCCGGGGACTGCACAGTCCTCGGTCTGTATACTCCTGGGCCTGTACACTCCTGGGCCTGCCGTGGCCTGGGCCTGCACACTCCTCAGCCTGCACACTCCTCTGTCTGCACACTCCTGGGCCTGCACACACCTGGGCAGGCACACTCCAGGGCCCTCTGACACCTGTGCCTGCACACTCTTGGGCCTGTCTTCTCCTGGGCCCGCATGAACCTGGGCCTCTTCACTGCTGGTCCTGCCCTCTCCTAAGCCTGCACACTCCTGGAACTGCACACTCATGGGCCTGCAGACTCCTGGACCTGCACAATCTTGAGCCTGCACCATCCTGGTCCTGCCCTCTCCTAAGCCTGCACACTCCTGGAACTGCACACTCATGGGCCTGCAGACTCCTGGACCTGCACAATCTTGAGCCTGCACCATCCTGGGCCTGCTCCCACCTATGCCTGCACCCTCCTAGGCCTGTTCCCACGTGTGCCGGCACACTCCTGGGACTGCACACTCCTGGGCCTGCACACTCCTGTGCCTGCCCTCTCTTGGCCCTGCACTCTCCTTGGCCTGCACACTCCTGGCCTGTTCCCTCCTGTGCCTGCACACTCCTGGGCCTGCTCCCACCTATGCCTGCACACTCCTAGGCCTGTTCCCACGTGTGCCGGCACACTCCTGGGACTGCACACTCCTGGGCCTGCCCTGGCCTGGGCCTGCACCCTCCTCTGTCTGCACACTCCTGGGACTGCACAGCCCTGAGCCTGTACACTCCTGGACCTGCACACTTCTGTCTCTGCACACTCTGGTGTCTGCACACTCCTGGGCCTGTACACTCCTAGGCCTGCCCTATCCTGGCCCTGGACACTCTTCTGTCTGCACACTCCTGGGGCTGCACACTCCTGGGCCTGCACACCCCTGGGCATGCCCTCTCCTGGGCCTGCAAACTCCTGGGCCTGCACACTCCTCTGTCTGCACACTCCGGGGCCTTCCCTCTCCTGGGCCTGCCCCCAGTTCGGCCGGCACTCTCCTGGAGCTGCACACTCCTGGGCCTGACCTATCGTACGCCTGCACAGTCCTGGATCTGCACACTTCTGGACCTGCTCCCTCCTGTGCCATCACCCTTCTGGAACTGCACATTGGGCGCCTGCACACTCCTGTGCCTGACACACCTGGGCCTGCACGCTCCTCGGCCTGCACACTCCTCTTGTCTGCACACTCCTCTTGTCTGCACACTCCTGGGCCTGTTCCGTCTTGTGTCTTCACACCTCTCGGCCTGCGCACTCCAGGGCCTGAACACACCTGGGCCTGCACGAACCTGGGCCTGTTCACTCCTGGGCCTGCCCTCTCCTTGGCCGGCACGAACCTGGGCCTAAACACCCCTGGGCCTGCCCTGGCCTGGGCCTGCACACTAATGGGGCTGCACACACCTAGGAATGCACCCACCTGGGCCTACACACTCTTCTGTCTGTACACTCCTGGGCCTGCACACTCCTGGGCATGCACACTCCTCTGTCTGCACACTCCTCGGCCTACACACTCCTAGGCCTGCACACTCCTGGGCCTGCTGACCCCTGTGTCTGCACACTCTTGGGCCTGTACACACCTGGACCTGTACCATCCTGGGCCTTCCCTGGACTGGGTCTTCCCTGGCCTGGGCCTGCACACTACTGGGCCCGCACACTTCTGCAACTGCACACTCATCGGCCTGCAAAGGCACGACCTGCACAATATTGGGCCTGAACACACATAGGCCTTTATCCTCCTGGATCTGCACACTCCTGGGCCTGCACACTCCTCTGTCTGCACACTCCTGGGCCTTCACACACCTGGACCCGCACACTCCTGGGCCTGCGCATCCCAGAGCCTGCACACACCTGGGCCTCTACACTCCTGGGCCAGTACAGTCGTGTGCCTGTTCCGCCCCGTGTCTGCACACTCTTGGGACCGCACAGTCCTGGCTATGCACACTCCTTGGCCTGCAGACTCCTAGGCCTGTTCGACTTCTGTCTGCACACCTCTGGGCCTGCACACTACAGTGCCTGCACATACCTGGGCCTGCACGAACCTGGGCCTCTTCACTGCAGGTCCTGCCCTCTCCTAGGCCTGCACACTCCTGGAACTGCACACTCATGGGCCTGCCGTCTCCTGGGCCTGCACACCCCTGTCTCTGCACACTCCGGGGACTGCACACTCCTCGCTCTGTATACTCCTGGGCCTTTACACTCCTGGGCCTGCCGTGGCCTGGGCCTGCACGCTCCTGGGCCTGCACTCTCCTCTGTCTGCACACTCCTGGGCCTTCACACCCCTGGACCTGCACACTCCTGGGCCTGCGCATCCCAGAGCCTGCACACACTTTAGCCTCTACACTCCTGGGCCAGTACATTCGTGTGACTCCTCCGCCCCGTGTCTGCACACTCCTGGGACTGCACAGTCCTGGCTATGCACACTTCTTGGCCTGCAGACTCCTGGGGATGTTCGACTTGTGTCTGCACACCTCTGGGCCTGCACACTCCAGGACCTGCAAATCCTGGGCCTGCACACAACTGGGCCTGCACACTACTGGGACTCCACACTCTCTGTCTGCACTCTCCTGGGCCTGCACACACCTGGGCCAGCACACTCCAGGGCCTGCTGACTCCTGTGTCTGCACACTCTTGGGCCTGCCTTCTCCTGGGCCCGCACAATCCCTCGTCTGCACACTCCTGGGCCGCACGCTCCTGGGCTTTTCCTCGCCTGGGCCTGCCCCCAGTTCGGCCCGCCCTCTCCTGGACCTGCACACTCTTGGGCCTGCACACTCCTCGGCCTGCCCTCTCCTGGGCCTGCACTCTCCTTGGCCTGCACACTCCTGGGCTTGCACACTCCTGGACCTGCACACTACTGGGCCTGCTGAATCCTGTGTCTGCCCACTCCTGCGTCTGCACACTCGTGTGCCTCCTCCCTCCTGTGCCTGAACACTCCTAGGCATGCACACACCTGGGCCTGCCCTCTCTTGGCCCTGCACTCTCCTTGGCCTGCACACTCCTGGCCTGTTCCCTCCTGCGCCTGAACACCCTTAGGCCTCCCCTACCTGGTTCTGCACACTCCTGGGTTGCACACTCCTGGGCCTGCTCCCACCTATGCCTGCACACTCCTAGGCCTGTTGCCACGTGTGCCGGCACACTCCTGGGACTGCACACTCCTGGGCCTGCCATGGCCTGGGCCTGCACCCTCCACTCTCTGCACACTCCTGGGACTGCTCAGGCCTGAGCCTGTACACTCCTGGGCCTGCACACTTCTGTCTCTGCACACTCTGGTGTCTGCACACTCCTGGACATGCACACTCCTGGGCCTGTACTCTCCTAGGCCTGCCCTGGCCTGGGCCTGCACCCTACTGAGCCTGCACACTCCTCTGTATGCACACTCCTGGGCCTGCACACTACTGGGCCTGCACACTCCTGGGCCTCCTCCCACCTATGCCTGCACACTCCTAGGCCTGTTCCCACCTGTGCCAGCAATCTCCTGGGCCTACACACTCCTGCACCTGCACAGTCCTGTGTCTGCATAACCCTGGGCAAGCACACTCTGGGCCTGCACACCCCTGGCCATGCCCTATCCCGGGCCAGCCCCCACTTCGCCCGACCCTCTCATGGACCTGCACACTCCAGGGTCTGCTCACATCTGTCCCTGCACACTCCTGGGCCGGCCCTCTCCAGTGTCTCCACACTCCTGGGCCCGCACACTCCTGGGCCTGCATACTCCTGGACCTGCCCTGTCCCTGGCACCAGCCTCCTTCACCCCAACGGTGCCACTCACACGGCTGTGGCGTCTAGCCAGGAGCCCCCAACCGAAACCCCTCCCGAGGGACCCCCTTGCCGGTCCCCAGGGAAGCAGCGGGGCTCCTCTTACCTGCGAGGCGGAGACGTAGTCCAGCTGCAGCCTGACGTCCAGCTGCCGGGCGTGCAGGGCCAGCGTGCATGAGGACAGCAGGATGGCCGTGATCGGCTGGAAGCTGCCCCCGGAGCCACTACCGCCCCTTGGGGAAGAGGAGGAGGAAAATCCACGTCAGTGCCAAGAACACAGGACCCGTCCACAGAGGGCCCCTCAGGTGTGACAACCCCAGAGGCGCCCGCAGCCGACCTGGGCTGAGAGCCACTTCTCTCGCGGAAGCTCAAGGACCTATGCTGAGCCTCCCTCTCCCTCCCTAAAGAGGGAAAACCCAGAGGTTTTCTAACTTTGCACTCACTGTCCATGTATCAGCCATGTCTAGTTTACCTCCCCAGCACGGCAGACCCCCTCCCTGCCTTCCCCACCCCCTGCAGGCGGCTCTCGGGGGCTGGGGGGGGCGCCCTTCCTCCCTGAGGCCAGCCCTGCTGGGGCAGCAGGTGTAATAGAAAAGACCAGATCTGACTGCCTATTAGATCTGTTCTTTTTCCTTTAACCCTCTGCTGTTTTCCAGGCTGTCTTACCAGCTCTGCACCTTTTGGAAATCAATGTTGCCTTCAGCCTGAAATTGACAGAAGAGCCTGTTCTCAAGGCTCTCAGCCTTCAGGATAAAACCTCTTTTGCTCTCCCATACACACAAGCAGCTGCAGAACAGAAAGTAACATTTGTTTTGTTAGAGGTTTTACAGGGGCCCCATGAGCTGACCCACAACTGCAAAAACAAAGAATTCCTGCACCAAGGACTTTGCACCAACCACCCACAACCCCTCTCCTTTTTAGCGTAAAAGGAGCCTGAATTCTCACTCGGAGAAGGTGGCTCTCCAGGACATTAGCCTGCCATCTTCTCGGTCAGCTGGCTTTCCAAATCAACTCACTATTCTTTACCCCGACACCGCGTCTCCCGATTTCTTGGCCTGTCGTGCGACTTGCGGAATGAGTGTGGACTTGGAAACACAGGGAAGGAAAGCCAAGTCAGGACTCTCACCCTCTGCCTCTGCTCAGAATACCACCAACGGGTTGCTGGGACAGTGGACGGAAAACTGAGGCTGCAACACGACCATGAGCACTGGGCCTGGGTGGGAGAGATGGCGGGTGCTGTCCGAAGCGCACCCGGCCTCCTTCCGAGTCACATCACACCCACGTCCCCAGACCCAGGGAGGCCTGGAGCCCCACACAGCAGAGCGCCTCCAAACCTGCAGATGCCCAGTGACCGGTCCACTGTGCACCCTCTGGCGCCCTCCTCCCCGCTCCTCCTCCTTCTGCCCCGCTGGCTCAGCCCTGGTCCCACCACATCCTCACCCAGGGCCAGCACTGCTGCAGGAACACCCTCGGCAGGCCGCCCAGCCTCACGCCCTCAGGTCCGCACACCTGGTTGGTGCAGCTCTGCCCCTTTCCAGCCCTCACCACCGACTCTCCAACCGCCTGCTCTCCCGCCCTCCGCCCCCAGTCCTACAGAGCGCCTCCTCTGGTCACGGCATCCTGCCCTCCAGGGTCGACAGGGCCTGCACAATCCTGGGCCTGCACACAACTGGGCCTGCACACTCCTGGACCTGCGCACTCCTGGACCTACGCACACCTGGGCCTGCAGGAACCTGGGCCTGTACACTCCCGGGCCCGTTCCGTATTGTATCTGCACACTTCTGGGCCTGCACGCTCCTGGACCTGCGCACACCTGGGCCTGCACGAACTTTGGCCTGTACACTCCTGTATCTGCTCACTCTTGTGACTGCATACTCCTGGGCCTGTACAACCCTGGGCCTTCTCTCTCCTGGGCCTGCCCCAGTTCGGCCGGCACTCTCCTGGAGCTGCACACTCCTGGGCCTGACCTATCGTACGCCTGCACAGTCCTGGATCTGCACACTTCTGGACCTGCTCCCTCCTGTGCCATCACCCTTCTGGGACTGCACACTTGTGCGCCTGCACACCCCTGTGCCTGACACACCTGGGCCTGCACGCTCCTCGGCCTGCACACTCCTCTTGTCTGCACACTCCTGGGCCTCACCTATCCTACGCCTGCAGTCCTGGATCTGCACACTTCTGGGCCTGCTCCCTCCTGTGCCATCACACTTCTGGGACTGCACACTTGTGCGCCTGCACACTCCTGTGCCTGACACACCTGGGCCTGTACGCTCCTGGGCCTGTACACTCCTGGGCCAGCCCTGGCCTGGGCCTGCACACTAATAGGCCTGACACTCCTGGGAATGCACACTCCTGGGCCTGCACACTCCTCTGTCTGCACACTCCTGGGCCTGCCCCATTTGGCCCTGCCCTCTCCTGTGACGGCCCTCACCTGTCCTGCACACACCTGGGCCTGAACACTACAGGCCCTGCACACATCAGGCCCTCTACACTCCTGGGCCTGCCTTCTACTGGGACCGAACAATCCCTCGTCTGCACACTCCTGGGCCTGCACGCTCCTGGGCCTTTCCGTGCCTGGGCCTGCCCCCAATTCGGCTGGCCCTCTCCTGGACCTGCACACTCTTCGGCCTGCACACTCCTGGGACTGCACTCTCCTTGGCCTGCACACTCTTGGGCCTTCTCCCTCCCGTGCCTGCACACTCATAGGCCTGTTCCAACCTGTGCCGGCACACCTCTGGGTCTGCACACTACTGTGATGCATACTCCTGGGCCTGCACACTCCTGGACTTGTACACTCCTGGGCCTGCCCACTAATGGGCCTGCACACTCCTGGAAATGTACCATCCTGGGCCTGCACACTCCTCTGTCTGCACACTCCTAGGCCTGCACACTCCTGGGCCTGCACATCCCAGAGCCTGCACACACCTGGGCCTCTACACTCCTGGGCCAGTACACTCGAGTACCTGCTCTACCCCGTGTTTGCACACCCCTGAGACTGCACAGTCCCAGGTCTGCACACTCTTTGGCCTGCACACTCCTAGGCCTGTTCCGTCTTGTGTCTGCAGACCTCTGGGGCTGCACACTCCAGGGCCTACACACACCTGGGCCTGCACGAATCTGGGCCTGTTCACTCCTGGGCCTGCACACTCCTGTCTCTGCACACTCCTGGCCTTGGATACTCCTGGGACAGTACACTCCTGGGACTGACCTGCCCTGGGCCTGCACTCTCCTGGCCCTGGACAAGCTTCTGTCTGCACACACCTGGGGCTGCACACTCCTGGGCCTGCACACTCCTGGGCCTGCCCTCTCCTGGGCCTACACTCTCCTTGGCCTGCACACTCCTGGGCCTGCTCCCTCCTGTGCCGGCACACTCCTGGGCCTACTCCCACTTGTGCCTGCACACTCCTAGGCCTGTTCCCACCTGTGCCGGCACACTCCTGGGACTACACACTCCTATGTCTGCACACCCCTGGGCCTGCACACTCCTGGACCTGTACACTCTTGGGCCTGCACAATAATGGGCCTGCACACTCCTGGAAATGCACCCTCCTGGGCCTGCACACTCCTCTGTCTGCACACTACTAGGCCTGCACACTCCAGGGCCTGCTGACTTCTGTGTCTGCACACTCTTGGGCCTGCCTTCTCCTGGGCCCGCACAATCCCTCGTCTGCACACTCCTGGGCCTGTACGTTCCTGGGCCTTTCCTCGCCTGGGCCGCCCCCAATTAGACCCGCCCTCTCCTTGACCTGCACACTCCTGGGCCTGCACACTCCTGGGCCTGCACACTCCTGGGCATGCCCTCTCTTCGGCCTGTACACTCCTGGACCTGCACACTCCTGGACTTGTACACACCTGGGCCTGCCCTGGCCTGGGCCTGCACACTAATGGGCCTGAACACTCCTGTGCCTGCACACTCCTGGGCCTTTCCTTGCCTGCACCTGCCCCCAATTTGGCAGAACCCGGTCCCAGTATCCATCCAACCTGCAGGGGACTGTGTGGGAATCACACAAGGATGTGTGACCAGAAGGCAAAAAAAAAGCAGGGAGCCACTGTGGGGCAGCGCACCCTAGAGGCCTAGATGGGGCACTGGGCCTGAATCTGACATGACAGAACGACCTAGGAGGTCGCATGCCAGAATGGACGATATCAGAGTTGTGTTTAATTTCAACCCGCCGACAGGGAGCTGGGAAGCAGGCGGCAAGGAGGGTGACTTTCCCCAGATCCCAGGGCAGACCCCGGCCTGTGTGGGGTGTGCCCTGCTCCCCACAAGCCCTCTGTGGGGCCCTTCCTTTGCTGAGTCTGTGCATGAGCTCCCTGTGATGCCAGCCCGCAGAGGTGACAGGTGCAGTAGGTGTTTGTGGTTCTAGAGACATGATGGCTTTCCTAGGAAGCAGGGTCCTGAATGATCCCCACTGGGCCAATGGGGGATTGGGGAGACCCTGAGAAGCAGGTGGCTTGTCCAGGGTGACAGCACTGCTGGCGGGGGAGCCGGGTCTGAACCCAGCTGTGTCGTCAGAGCTGTGACCCTGGCTGCATCCAGGCCTCCCCAGGGCAATAGGAGGGGCCGAGTTGGTGTCACTGGGTGGACATGGCATGGGGTGGGAAGTGAGCCATCAGCAGCCCAGAGAGGCCCTTGGGGAGCTTTGTGTAAGGAGGAAGCTTGGGGAAGGGGACCCCAGGAAGTGACCTCACTTCCCTGGCAACAGAGCCCAACAGAACTTGGGACCCAGGTCACCAGGCACCCGCTGTGTAGAGAAGGACACTTCTCAACTGACTTGGCTGGTGAACTCAGCTCAGCTCAGACATGTTTTGTTGCATCCCAAGATCCCGAGGTCGCGGCCCCCGGAAAGCCCGCAGCAACGGCCTTTGCCAACAGTGCCGACAGTGGGTCGGGTCTCACCCCAGGCGCCTCTGGCCTTTTGGCCAGAGGGACCCAAAGGTAACACAGGGAGGCCCAGGGCAGGCCCGCCCAGGCCGGGTCACCACTCAGACCCCACCCGGGTGGCCCCACGGCCCCTTCCTGACTGGTGGCGGTGGGGCAGTCATGTTGGGGGGGGGTCCTGCCTCAAGCAAGAGCAGGCTGAGGAAGGGTCAGAGGCCTGGGGGGCCGATCACGTCCCCAGCCTGGGTCCAAGTGGGCTGGCTGGGATGTGGAGAACCGGGGCAGGGCCCTGCTGCCCGAGGTGGCGCCCATGCCCTAGGGTGTGTCTCTTGCCTCCCGGGTGACTGAGATGACCAAGGTCCCAGTCTGATCTGGCAGCAGAGGGTCGAGTGGGGCAGAAGCAGGAGTGGTCCTGGCCGGGCAGGGCTCTGAGACCTCCGGACCGGGCCGGCTGCCGGTCACTGTCATTGCAGAGCCAGACACCGCAGGATCCGGGGAACCAGGACACTCATGCCACCTCTCCAAGTGAGGGGCTGGTGTGCCACACTGTGGAAGGCCAGCACAGGCTCCAGAAGAGTCTGGGTATGAAGGGCTCCCCACCACCACGGCCTCCTGCCCAGACATCGCCCAGGTCTCTCCCCAGGATCTTGCCCAGGGCTGAGGGGCAGCTCAGCACCCCCGGCTCTGACCTGGAGCACCGTGCCCACCTCCTGGGGATTCAGGTAGAGGACCAGGAGCCCCCCGAAGCAGAGCCCAAAGGTGAGAAGGGCGGGGCCGGTGTGGGTGTGTAGGTGAGGGAGGGCGGAGGGCTGGGCCACACAGGGAGGCATCCCCAAAGTCTGTAGTTGGGACCAGAGCAAAGACTGGCCTCAGACCACCTGTCTGGAAGAATTCAGTCACAGAACAAGTGCCTGTGGGCACTTGCTCAGTGGGAGCTGCCTGCAAAGCTCTGGGAAGATTTCTGTCCTTGAAAAGGCACGTGGAAAGGGAGGCATGTGGGTACCTTTTTCCAGGTTGTGCCTGAGCAGAACCACTAGACTTAAAGCTCTCTCCACGTCCAACAGTTACAGGTCCAGAGCAGGCAGAGGCAGGGGAAGACGCCAGAAAACAAAAACAGGACCACCAGGGTCCAGCACGAGACCGCGAACACCCTCCAGCTGCTCCTGCTGAACATGAAGATCCTGCTGCTCCAGCTGCATATGAAGAGCCTGCCGCTCCTGCTGATCTTGCCACTCCCGAAGAGCCTGCAGCTCCTACTGATCTTGCCGCTCCTGAACAGCCTGCAGCTCCTGAAGAGCCCGCCGCTCCTGAAGCGCCTGCCATTCCTGCTGATCTAGCTGCTCCTGAAGAGCCTGCTGCTCCTGCTCATCTAGCCGCTCCTGAACAGCCTGCAGCTCCTGAAAAGCCTGCAGCTCCTGAAGAGCCTGCCGCTCCTGCTGATCTTGCCACTCCTGAAGAGCCTGCTGCTCCTGCTGCTCTAGCCGCTCCTGAAGAGCCCGCCACTCCTGAAGAACCTGCCGCTCCTGCTGATCTAGCCGCTCCTGAAGAGCCCGCCATTCCTGCTGATCAAGCCGCTCCTGAAGAGCCTGCCGCTTCTGCTGATCTAGCCGCTCCTGAAGAGCCTGCCGCTCCTGAAGAGCCCGCCGATCCTGAAGAGCCTGCTGTTCCTGCTGATCTAGCCGCTCCTGAAGCGCCTGCCATTCCTGCTGATCTAGCCACTCCTGAAGAGCCCGCTGCTCCTGCTAATCTAGCCGCTCCTGAACAGCCTGCAGCTCCTGAAGAGCCTGCCGCTCCTGCTGATCTTGCCACTCCTGAAGAGCCTGCCGCTCCTGCTGCTCTAGCCGCTCCTGAAGAGCCCGCCACTCCTGAAGAACCTGCCGCTCCTGCTGATCTAGCCGCTCCTGAAGAGCCTGCCGCTCCTGCTGATCTTGCCACTCCTGAAGACCCTGCAGCTCCTGCTGATCTTGCCACTCCTGAAGAGCCTGCAGCTCCTGCTGATCTTGCCGCTCCTGAAGAGCCCGCTACTCCTGAAGAGCCCGCCGCTCCTGCTGATCTTGCCACTCCTGAAGAGCCTGCAGCTCCTACTGATCTTGCCGCTCCTGAACAGCCTGCAGCTACTGAAGAGCCCGACGCTCCTGAAGAACCTGCCGCTCCTGCAGATCTAGCCGCTCCTGAAGAGCCCGCCATTCCTGCTGATCTAGCCGCTCCTGAAGCGCCTGCCGCTCCTGCTGATCTAGCCACTCCAGAAGAGCCCGCTGCTCCTGATCATCTAGCCGCTCCAGAACAGCCTGCAGCTCTTGAAAAGCCTGCAGCTCCTGAAGAGCCTGCCGCTCCTGCTGCTCTAGCCGCTCCTGAAGAGCCCGCTGCTCCTGCTGATCTAGCCGCTCCTGAAGAGCCCGCCGCTCCTGAAGAGCCCGCCGGTCCTGCTGATCTAGCCGCTCCTGAAGAGCCTGAAGCTCCTGAAGAGCCTGCCGCTCCTGCTGATCTTGCCACCCCTGAAGAGCCTGCAGCTCCTGCTGATCTTGCCGCTCCTGAAGAGCCCGCCGCTCCTGAAGAACCTGCCGTTCCTGCTGATCTAGCCGCTCCTGAAGAGCCTGCCGCTCCTGCTGATCTTGCTGCTCCTGAAAAGCCTGCAGATCCTGCACCTGCACCTGCGCCGCTGGGCAGTGGAGAACCATTTCGGGCATCATCACCCCCTAGGGCTGAGCCCCCTCTGCCCCCTCCTACACCTTCTCCAAAATCCCACCATGAATCCCCTCCCCTACCCGAAGTTGACTTCCCTACCCCTGAATTTGCTTTTGTTTTGTTCTTCTTTAGTTTAGTTTATTTGTTTTACATCATTTATGGCATTCTATAGTTTTCCATTTCCCACTTCCTTTAATAAAATACAGATTTTTTCCCTTTTAAACTGCATTTCAGGAACATTAAGTGCATTCCCATGCTGTCCGACCATCACTACCATGTAGTTTTATGCTATTTATGCCCGTGAAGTACATCCCACCACGGCCTCAAACCCCTCATCTGAGGACGGACTGATGCCTGAAATGGTGGGAGATGACAGGTGTGGGCACGTTGCTGGGATCAGAGTTGATCCCAGGGAACCCACTGTATTGATGGGCAGCAGGTTCAGTGTCCAGGTGCTCTGTTCCGGGGAGGGCGGCTAGAGATGTGCAGAGTCCCCTCCCAGCGGTCCCCGTGCCTGTGTTGGGAACTGACCATCAAGGGGGGCCTGGTGAATGAACCGGACGCTAGAAAGGGACACCCCTAACTCCCCCAATTTGGAAGGCGGGGCTCCTTCTCCCTGCTGAGTGATGTGGCAACTGAGAATATCACACCCCCCACGCCCTAGCAGAAACTTCTCCTCTCACAGAGCCCACCCTCCCATGGGTCCCACTTTCCCCTGAACCCAGAGGCAGAGCCCCTCTGCCAGACAAGGGATGGGTAGGAGGGGTGGCTGCAACCTTACGGGAGTGGGCGTGCACCGTGCTTGACCCCTGAGCTCCCAGCTGTGCAGCAGAGGCCCAGGGAGGACTTGCCAGGGAGGGCCGCAGGGCAGGGGCAGGGCTGAGTTCTGCATGAATCCTGACTATGCGGGGGCCGAGGGACCTGGTTTTGAGCCACGTCCTGGGTCTGGGCACGATGCCTTGTGATCCCACAAGGGAGACCTCTCTGCTCTCATTGTTCAGATGGGAAGACTTGAGCCTGCCCACCTGAAGCGACGCCCTGCTTCCCCAATTGGGGAGGAGGCTGAGTTGGACTGGGCCCCACAATCTTCAAGGAAGATTGCTCTCCCCAAGGTTGGCTCTCTGGGTATAAACCTGGGCAAGGGAGTCCTGACTACCCCCTGCGCCTGCTCTGTGCTGGTAACCTCAGTACACAGAAGCCTTGAGTCTCAGTCCACCCAGGAACCAAACGTTCACCCGCCTACAGCAGAGACAACTGAGGCTCAAAGAGGAAGGTCTGCCCTGGAGATGGTGTGGAGGCCCAAGTCTCAGAAGACAGGTGAAGCCAGGGTCTCAAGGATACTGCACAAACAGGACTTCACTCTGAACTGGGAATGTTGTGGAAAGACCCTGGGGGCCAGGGTGGAGGAGATGGGAAGCAGACCAGAGCCCGGGGGAAGGCAGGGAGCCCCAGGAATGCCTCCATGCCCTCGGCACAGGGCAGGGGAGCAGCTCTGAAGATATGACAGCCGAGGCTGCCCAGGGGGCCTTCATCACTACCACTTTGCTCGGATGACCTCAACAGCCCCATGACCACACCCATTTGACAGATGCAGACAGACACCAAGTTAGCCACCAGGCTGACAAGGAGAGGAGCTGGGATCAAATCCAGGATCAGATTCCAAGTGCTCCGCTCGCTGGCCCCAGACTAAGCCTGCCTGCCAAAACCGACCCCAGGGCCTCCCGCCTGGCACTCTATATATACCTCAGTGGGCTCCCCTGCTGAGCCATCCCATCCCATCCCATCACACTGAGACAAAAGCACAGAGGCCTGGGGTCCAGGAGACAGGACTGGTAGCAGGGCCAGGGTGGGCACGTTCTGCCCACCCCCCTTTGCTGCCCCAGCCCAGGTGTCAAGTGGAAGCCTGACTGACGTGGAAACTGGCAGTGGGTGGGAGAGACAGGATGCCCCTTAGTTTCCCTGGCAACTGCTGCAGAACTGAGTCTTTCAGGATAAATTCAAGTTAGGCCTCAGCTGCTGAAACACCCATTATTTCAAGGCTGGTTACCTTGGTGACCCAGGTGGTGAGGACGTGGTGGGAGGAGGGGGTGGAGAGGCCAGGCAGGGGGCCACCGGCTCAGAGGACAGGCTGACCCTCAGACCTAGACATGACCCTGGTCACACACTGAGCCTTGAATTTCATCACAGACTGACCTCGGGTCCTGACACAGGGTGCCTGGCCCTTATCACAGACGAGCCCTGTTCCTGGTCCCAGACCGCCACCTGAGCTTGGCCGCGCAACCACCACGGAGGGACACTCAGCGAGTGGTGACTGCTACTTCTGTTATCATTGCTGTGCCGTTAACGTGCGTCCCACTCACAGCTGACACCTAACGAATGTCATTCAGACTAGCGTAACCGCAATGGGGGACTGTTCGCAAGGACTCCTGGGGCCCACAGTGCTCGGCAGAGGCTCGCAGGACCCCCTCTGCTGGGTGGCCACAGGGCTCCTGGGCTGGGTGGGCTGTGAGGGGGCAGCAGAGGAGTGGGCAAGGCTGGGGGGTGGGCTGCCCCTCCAGGCCCAGAAGGAAGCAGCCATTCTCCCCCGGCTCAACGCCCCCTCTGTCTGGAAGCCTCACTTTCATCTCATTACCTGATAAACTGAGCAAATGAACGGCAGCCAGGCAGCCTTGGCCACCCAGGAGACAGGGCACACGGTCAGGGGGCTCCCAGCCTCCTTCCCACCCTGGCGCCCCAGCCTGCAGGCTATGGCCTCTCTGGCCCACGGGGCCTCAGTCGGCCGGGATGAGGGCCCTGGGAGAGGCCCGCATCCTGCTAGGCCTTCCTGCTTCCTGGGCAGAGCTCTCCCCAGCCCAGCAGGTGAGGCAGCAGAGGCAGTGGGTCCGCCCCTGTCCATTCCTGCCCTGTCCTCGCCCACCAGGCCGGTTCCCCAGGCATCCAGGCCGTACTCCACGACCTGTGAAGTTAGGGCGTGTCCTGGGGCATGGAGTTCCTCCTCAGCCCAGTACATGGATGTGCAAATGAGGACCACAGGGGACAGGACAGCTCTCTGAATTCCCCCACCCAGTCCCCAGTCCCCTCCACCCTAGCCCCCATGGGTCCTGACTTGGGCCATCTGTCCAGAGGCAGGCAAACGCAGAGAAGACTACCATGAGAGGGAGAGGGATACAGAGCTAAGAGGCCAGGAGAGCAGGAGAGCAGCTGCAGAGGTGCAGCCAGGCAGGGACAGAGGTGGAGGACAGGGGACAGTTGCTCAGGCCCAACAAACACTTCCCACTTGAGCCTGCACATTCCTGGGCCTGCACACTGCTGGGCCTGCACAAACCTGGGCCTGCACGAACCTGGGACTCTTGACAGCCGTGCCTGCCCTCTCCTAGGCATTCACACTCCTGGAACTGCACACTCATTGGCCTGCACCCACCTGGAGCTGCACAATCATGAGCCTGCACATACTTGGGCCTGCACCCTGCTGGGCCTGCACATTTCTGGGCCTGCCTTCTCCTGGGCCCGCACAATCCCTCATCTGCACACTCCTGGGCCTGGACATTCCTGGGCCTGCAGAGTACTGGGCCTGTATACCCCTGGGCCTGCACACTCCTGTCTCTGCACACTCCGGGTTCTGCACACTCCTCGGTCTGTATACTCCTGGGCCTGTACACACCTGGGCCTGCACACTCCTCTGTCTGCACACTCCTGGGCCAGCACACCCATGGAACTGCACACTCTGGTGTCTTCACACTCCTGGGCCTGCACGCTCCTGGGCCTTTCCTCACCTGGGCCTGCCCCCAGTTCGGCCCGCCCTCTCCTGGACCTGCACACTCTTGGGCCTGCACACTCCTGGGCCTGCACACTCCTGTCTCTGCACACTCCGGGGTCTGCACACTCCTCGGTCTGTATACTCCTGGGCCTGTACACTCATGGGCCTGCCGTGGCCTTGGCCTGCACGCTCCTGGTCCTGCACACACCTCTGTCTGCACACTCCTGGGCCTGCATACCCCTGCATCTTCACACTCCTGGGCCTGCACAACCCAGAGCCTGCACAGATCGGGGCCTCTACACACCTGGGCCAGTACACACGTGTGCTTGCTCCCCCCCGTGTCTGCAAACTCCTGGGACTGCACATTCCTGGGTCTGCACACACCTTGGCCTGCACACTCATGGGCCTGTTCCGTCTTGTGTCTGCATACCTCTGGGCCTGCACACTCCAGGGCCTGCACACACCTGGGCCTGCACGAACCTGGGCCTCTTGACTCCTGGGCCTGCCCTTTCCTAGGCCTGCCCACTCCTGTGCCTACACATTCCTGGGCCTGCACACTCCTGGACCTGTACACTCCTGGGCGTGCCCTGGCATGGGCCTGCACACAAATGGGCCTGCACTCTCCAGGGACTGCACCCTCCTGGGCCTGCACACTCCTCTGTCTGCACACTCCTGGGCCTGCCCCAAATTGCCCTGCCCTCTCCTGTGACGGCCCTCACAAGTCCTGCACACTCCTAGGCCTGCACACTCGTGTACCTCCTCCCTCCTGTGCCTGCACACTCCTGGCCATGTACACTCATGGGCCTGCCCTCTGCATGGCGTGCACGGTCCTAGGACTCCCCATTCCTGCGCCTGGACACCCTTGGGCCTGCCCTCTCCTGGGCCTGCACACTCTGGGGCCTGCCCTCACCTGGTTCTGCACACTACTGGGACTGTACACCCCTGGACCTGTACACTGCTGTGCCTTCCCTGGTCTGGGCCTTCCCTGGCCTGGGCCTGAAAACTACTGGGCCTGAAAACTGCTGGAACTGCACACTCATTGGCCTGCAAACTCCAGGACCTGCACAATCTTGGGCTTGAACACACCTGGGCCTGTATACTCCTGGGCCTGCACACTCCTGTCTCTGCACACTGTGGTGTTTGCACACGCCTGGGCCTGCACGAACGTGGGCCTGTACACTCCTGGGCCTGCACACACCTGAGTCTGCACACTCCGGGGTCTGCACACTCCTCGGTCTGTATACTCCTGGGTTGTACACTCCTGGGCCTGACCTGGCCTGGGCCTGCACGCTCCTGGGCCTGCACACTCCTCTGTCTGCACACTTCTGGGCATGCACAACCCTAGACCCTACACTCCTGGGCCTGCGCATCCCAGAGCCTGAACACACCTGGGCCTCTATACTCCTGGGCCACTACTCTCATGTGCCTGCTCCGCCCCGTGTCTACACACTCCTGGCACTGCACAGTCCTGGACCTGCACACTCCTGGGCCTGCCCTGGCCTGGGCCTGCACACTAATGGGCCTACACACACCTAGGAATGCACCCTCCTGGGCCTGCACACTCCTCTGTCTGCACACTCGTGGGCCTTCCCTGGTCTGGGCCTTCCCTGGCCTGGGCCTGCAAACTACTGGGCCTGCAAACTCCTGGAACTGCACACTCATTGGCCTGCACACTCCAGGACCTGCACAATCTTGGGCTTGAACACACCTAGGCCTGTATACTCCTGGACCTGCACACTCCTGTCTTGCACACTCTGGTGTTTGCACACGCCTGGGCCTGCACGAACTTTGGCCTGTACACACCTGGGCCTGCACACTCCTGTATCTGCTCACTTCTGAGACTGCATACACCTGGGCCTGCAAACTCCTGGGCCTGTACACTCCTGGGCCTGAACACTCCTGGACCTGTACACTCCTGGGCATGCCCTGGCCTGGGCCTGCACACTAATGGTGCTACACCCACCTAGGAATGCACACTCATGGGCCTGCACACTCCTGGGCCTGCCGACTCCTGAGCCTGCATTCTCCTGGTCCTTTCCTCGCCTGGGCCACCACCTATTAGGCCCGCCCTCTCTTTGACGTGCACACGCTTGGGCCTGCTCACTCCTCTGTCTGCACACCCCTGCGCCTTGACACCCCTGGACCTGCACACTCCGGGGCCTGCGCATCCCATGGCCTGCACACACCTGGGCCTCTACACTCCTGGGCCAGTACAGTCATGTGCCTGTTCCGCCCCGTGTCTGCACACTCTTGGGACCGCACAGTCCTGGCTATGCACACTCCTTGGCCTGCAGACTCCTAGGCCTGTTCGACTTCTGTCTGCACACCTCTGGGCCTGCACACTACAGGGCCTGCACATACCTGGGCCTGCACGAACCTGGGCCTCTTCACTGCTGGTCCTGCCCTCTCCTAGGCCTGCACACTCCTGGAACTGTACACTCATGGGCCTGCACACTCCTGGACCTGAACAATCTTGAGCCTGCACAATCCTGGGCCTGTACGCTCCTGGGCCTGCACACTCCTGTGCCTGCCCTCTCTTGGCCCTGCACTCTCCTTGGCCTGCACACTCCTGGCCTGTTCCCTCCTGTGCCGGCACACTCCTGGGACTGCACACTCCTGGGCCTGCCCTGGCCTGGGCCTGCACCCTCCTCTGTCTGCACACTCCTGGGACTGCACAGCCCTGAGCCTGTACACTCCTGGACCTGCACACTTCTGTCTCTGCACACTCTGGTGTCTGCACACTCCTGGACATGCACACTCCTGGGCCTGTACACTCCTAGGCCTGCCTTATCCTGGCCCTGGACACTCTTCTGTCTGCACACTCCTGGGGCTGCACACTCTTGGGCCTGCACACTCCTGGACCTGTACAATCCTGGGCCTTCCCTGGTCTGGGTCTTCCCTGGCCTGGTCCTGCACACTAATGGGCCTGAACACTCCTGGTCCTGTACACACCTCGGCCTGCACCCTACTGGTCCTGCACACTCCTCTGTTTGCACACACATGGAACTGCACACCCCTTGGCCTGCACACTCCCAGACCTGCACAATCTTGAGCCTGCACAATCCTGGGCCTGTACACTCCTGGGCCTACACACCCCCAGGCCTGCACACTGCTGGGCCTGCACACTCCTGAGCCTCCCTTCTCCTGGGCCTGCACAATCCCTCATCTGCACACTCCTAGGCCTGCACACCCTTGGGCCTGCACACTCCTGGGCCTGCACACTCCTGTCTCTGCACACTCCGGGGACTGCACAGTCCTCGGTCTGTATACTCCTGGGCCTGTACACTCCTGGGCCTGCCGTGGCCTGGGCCTGCACACTCCTCAGCCTGCACACTCCTCTGTCTGCACACTCCTGGGCCTGCACACACCTGGGCAGGCACACTCCAGGGCCCTCTGACACCTGTGCCTGCACACTCTTGGGCCTGTCTTCTCCTGGGCCCGCATGAACCTGGGCCTCTTCACTGCTGGTCCTGCCCTCTCCTAAGCCTGCACACTCCTGGAACTGCACACTCATGGGCCTGCAGACTCCTGGACCTGCACAATCTTGAGCCTGCACCATCCTGGGCCTGTACGCTCCTGGGCCTGCACACTCCTGTGCCTGCCCTCTCTTGGCCCTGCACTCTCCTGTGCCTGCACACTCCTGGGCCTGCTCCCACCTATGCCTGCACCCTCCTAGGCCTGTTCCCACGTGTGCCGGCACACTCCTGGGACTGCACACTCCTGGGCCTGCACACTCCTGTGCCTGCCCTCTCTTGGCCCTGCACTCTCCTTGGCCTGCACACTCCTGGCCTGTTCCCTCCTGTGCCTGCACACTCCTGGGCCTGCTCCCACCTATGCCTGCACACTCCTAGGCCTGTTCCCACGTGTGCCGGCACACTCCTGGGACTGCACACTCCTGGGCCTGCCCTGGCCTGGGCCTGCACCCTCCTCTGTCTGCACACTCCTGGGACTGCACAGCCCTGAGCCTGTACACTCCTGGACCTGCACACTTCTGTCTCTGCACACTCTGGTGTCTGCACACTCCTGGGCCTGTACACTCCTAGGCCTGCCCTATCCTGGCCCTGGACACTCTTCTGTCTGCACACTCCTGGGGCTGCACACTCCTGGGCCTGCACACCCCTGGGCATGCCCTCTCCTGGGCCTGCAAACTCCTGGGCCTGCACACTCCTCTGTCTGCACACTCCGGGGCCTTCCCTCTCCTGGGCCTGCCCCCAGTTCGGCCGGCACTCTCCTGGAGCTGCACACTCCTGGGCCTGACCTATCGTACGCCTGCACAGTCCTGGATCTGCACACTTCTGGACCTGCTCCCTCCTGTGCCATCACCCTTCTGGAACTGCACATTGGGCGCCTGCACACTCCTGTGCCTGACACACCTGGGCCTGCACGCTCCTCGGCCTGCACACTCCTCTTGTCTGCACACTCCTCTTGTCTGCACACTCCTGGGCCTGTTCCGTCTTGTGTCTTCACACCTCTCGGCCTGCGCACTCCAGGGCCTGAACACACCTGGGCCTGCACCAACCTGGGCCTGTTCACTCCTGGGCCTGCCCTCTCCTTGGCCGGCACGAACCTGGGCCTAAACACCCCTGGGCCTGCCCTGGCCTGGGCCTGCACACTAATGGGGCTGCACACACCTAGGAATGCACCCACCTGGGCCTACACACTCTTCTGTCTGTACACTCCTGGGCCTGCACACTCCTGGGCATGCACACTCCTCTGTCTGCACACTCCTCGGCCTACACACTCCTAGGCCTGCACACTCCTGGGCCTGCTGACCCCTGTGTCTGCACACTCTTGGGCCTGCACACACCTGGACCTGTACCATCCTGGGCCTTCCCTGGACTGGGTCTTCCCTGGCCTGGGCCTGCACACTACTGGGCCCGCACACTTCTGCAACTGCACACTCATCGGCCTGCAAAGGCACGACCTGCACAATATTGGGCCTGAACACACATAGGCCTTTATCCTCCTGGATCTGCACACTCCTGGGCCTGCACACTGCTGGACCTGCACAGCACTGGGCCTAAACACACCTGGGCCTGCACACTCCTTCTCTGCACACTCCTATCTCTGCACACTCTGGTGTCTACACACTCCAGGGCCTGCACGAACCTAGGCCTGCTCCCTCCTGTGCCTGCATACTCCTGGGCCTGCTCCCACCTGTGCCTGCACACTCCTAGCCCTGTTCCCACCTGTGCTGGCACATTCCTGGGACTGCACACTTCTGTGCCTGCACACTTTTGGGCCTGCACACCCCTGGGCCTGCACACTCCTGGACCTGTACACTCCTGGGCCTTCCCTGGTCTGGGCATTCCCTGGCCTGGGCCTGCAAACTCCTGGGCCTATACACTCCTGGGCCTGCACACTCCTGTACCTGTACACACCTGGGCCTGCCCTGGCCTGGGACTGCACACTAATGGGGCTGCACACACCTAGGAATGCACCCCCCTGGGCCTGCACACTCCTCTGTCTGCACACTCCTGGGCCTGCATAACCCTGGATCTGCACACTCCTGGGCCTGCGCATCCCAGAGCATGCACAGATCTGGGCCTCTACACACCTGGGCCAGTACACACGTGTGCTTGCCCCCCCCCGTGTCTGCAAACTCCTGGGACTGCACATTCCTGGGTCTGCAACACCTTGGCTTGCACACTCATGGGCCTGTTCCGTCTTGTGTCTGCATACCTGTGGGCCTGCACACCCCAGGGCCTGCACACACCTGGGCCTGCACGAACGTGGGCCTCTTGAATCCTGGGCCTGCCCTTTCCTAGGCCTGCCCACACCTGTGCCTACACATTCCTGGGCCTGCACACTCCTGGACCTGTACACTCCTGGGCGTACCCTGGCATGCGCCTGCACACTAATGGGCCTGCACTCTCCAGGGACTGCACCCTCCTGGGCCTGCACACTCCTCTGTCTGCACACTCCTGGGCCTGCCCCAAATTGCCCTGCCCTCTCCTGTGACGGCCCTCACAAGTCCTGCACACTCCTAGGCCTGCACACTCGTGTACCTCCTCCCTCCTGTGCCTGCACACTCCTGGCCATGTACACTCATGGGCCTGCCCTCTGCATGGCGTGCACGGTCCTAGGACTCCCCATTCCTGCGCCTAGACACCCTAGGGCCTGCCCTCTCCTGGGCCTGCACACTCTGGGGCCTGCCCTCACCTGGTTCTGCACACTACTGGGACTGTACACCCCTGGACCTGTACACTGCTGTGCCTTCCCTGGTCTGAGTCTTCCCTGGCCTGGGCCTGAAAACTACTGGGCCTGAAAACTGCTGGAACTGCACACTCATTGGCCTGTAAACTCCAGGACCTGCACAACCTTGGGCTTGAACACACCTGGGCCTGTATACTCCTGGGCCTGCACACTCCTGTCTCTGCCCACTGTGGTGTTAGCACACGCCTGGGCCTGCAAGAACGTGGGCCTGTACACTCCTGGGCCTGCACACACCTGAGTCTGCACACTCCGGGGTCTGCACACTCCTCGGTCTGTATACTCCTGGGTTGTACACTCCTGGGCCTGACCTGGCCTGGGCCTGCACGCTCCTGGGCCTGCACACTCCTCTGTCTGCACACTTCTGGGCATGCACAACCCTAGACCCTACACTCCTGGGCCTGCGCATCCCAGAGCCTGAACACACCTGGGCCTCTATACTCCTGGGCCACTACTCTCATGTGCCTGCTCCGCCCCGTGTCTACACACTCCTGGCACTGCACAGTCCTGGACCTGCACACTCCTGGGCCTGCCCTGGCCTGGGCCTGAACACTAATGGGCCTACACACACCTAGGAATGCACCCTCCTGGGCCTGCACACTCCTCTGTCTGCACACTCGTGGGCCTTCCCTGGTCTGGGCCTTCCCTGGCCTGGGCCTGCAAACTATTGGGCCTGCAAACTCCTGGAACTGCACACTCATTGGCCTGCACACTCCAGGACCTGCACAATCTTGGGCTTGAACACACCTAGGCCTGTATACTCCTGGACCTGCACACTCCTGTCTCTGCACACTCTGGAGTTTGCACACGCCTGGGCCTGCACGAACCTGGGCCTGTACACACCTGGGCCTGCACACTCCTTTATCTGCTCACTCCTGAGACTGCATACACCTGGGCCTGCACATTCCTGTATCTGCTCACTCCTGAGACTGCATACTCCTGGGCCTGCAAACTCCTGGGCATGTACAATCCTGGGCCTGCACACTCCTGGACCTGTACACTCCTGGGCCTGCCCTGGCCTGGGCCTGCACACTAATGGGGCTGCACACACCTAGGGATGCACCCTCCTGGGCCTACACACTCCTCTGTGTGCACACTCCTGAGCCTGCACACCCCTGGGCCTGCACACTCCTCTGTCTGCACATTCCTTGGCCTACACACTCCTAGGCCTGCACACTCCAGGGCCTGCTGACTCCTGTGTCTGCACACTCTTGGGCCTGCACACTCCTGGACCTGTACAATCCTGGGCCTTCCCTGGTCTGGGTCTTCCCTGGCCTGGGCCTGCACACTACTGGGCCCGCACACTTCTGCAACTTCACACTCATCGGCCTGCACAGTCCACGACCTGCACAATATTGGGCCTGAACACAACTAGGCCTGTATCCTCCTGGATCTGCACACTCCTGGGCCTGCACACTCCTCTGTCTGCACACTCCTGGGCCTTCACACACCTGGGCCCGCACACTCCTGGGCCTGCGCATCCCAGAGCCTGCACACACCTGGGCCTCTACACTCCTGGGCCAGTACAGTCGTGTGCCTGTTCCGCCCCGTGTCTGCACACTCTTGGGACCGCACAGTCCTGGCTATGCACACTCCTTGGCCTGCAGACTCCTAGGCCTGTTCGACTTCTGTCTGCACACCTCTGGGCCTGCACACTACAGGGCCTGCACATACCTGGGCCTGCACGAACCTGGGCCTCTTCACTGCAGGTCCTGCCCTCTCCTAGGCCTGCACACTCCTGGAAATGCACACTCATGGGCCTGCCGTCTCCTGGGCCTGCACACCCCTGTCTCTGCACACTCCGGGGACTGCACACTCCTCGCTCTGTATACTCCTGGGCCTTTACACTCCTGGGCCTGCCGTGGCCTGGGCCTGCACGCTCCTGGGCCTGCACTCTCCTCTGTCTGCACACTCCTGGGCCTTCACACCCCTGGACCTGCACACTCCTGGGCCTGCGCATCCCAGAGCCTGCACACACTTTAGCCTCTACACTCCTGGGCCAGTACATTCGTGTGACTGCTCCGCCCCGTGTCTGCACACTCCTGGGACTGCACAGTCCTGGCTATGCACACTTCTTGGCCTGCAGACTCCTGGGGTTGTTCGACTTGTGTCTGCACACCTCTGGGCCTGCACTCTCCAGGACCTGCAAATCCTGGGCCTGCACACAACTGGGCCTGCACACTACTGGGACTCCACACTCTCTGTCTGCACTCTCCTGGGCCTGCACACACCTGGGCCAGCACACTCCAGGGCCTGCTGACTCCTGTGTCTGCACACTCTTGGGCCTGCCTTCTCCTGGGCCCGCACAATCCCTCGTCTGCACACTCCTGGGCCGCACGCTCCTGGGCTTTTCCTCGCCTGGGCCTGCCCCCAGTTCGGCCCGCCCTCTCCTGGACCTGCACACTCTTGGGCCTGCACACTCCTCGGCCTGCCCTCTCCTGGGCCTGCACTCTCCTTGGCCTGCACACTCCTGGGCTTGCACACTCCTGGACCTGCACACTACTGGGCCTGCTGAATCCTGTGTCTGCCCACTCCTGCGTCTGCACACTCGTGTGCCTCCTCCCTCCTGTGCCTGAACACTCCTAGGCATGCACACACCTGGGCCTGCCCTCTCTTGGCCCTGCACTCTCCTTGGCCTGCACACTCCTGGCCTGTTCCCTCCTGCGCCTGAACACCCTTAGGCCTCCCCTACCTGGTTCTGCACACTCCTGGGTTGCACACTCCTGGGCCTGCTCCCACCTATGCCTGCACACTCCTAGGCCTGTTGCCACGTGTGCCGGCACACTCCTGGGACTGCACACTCCTGGGCCTGCCATGGCCTGGGCCTGCACCCTCCACTCTCTGCACACTCCTGGGACTGCTCAGGCCTGAGCCTGTACACTCCTGGGCCTGCACACTTCTGTCTCTGCACACTCTGGTGTCTGCACACTCCTGGACATGCACACTCCTGGGCCTGTACACTCCTAGGCCTGCCCTGGCCTGGGCCTGCACCCTACTGAGCCTGCACACTCCTCTGTATGCACACTCCTGGGCCTGCACACTACTGGGCCTGCACACTCCTGGGCCTCCTCCCACCTATGCCTGCACACTCCTAGGCCTGTTCCCACCTGTGCCAGCAATCTCCTGGGCCTACACACTCCTGCACCTGCACAGTCCTGTGTCTGCACAACCCTGGGCAAGCACACTCTGGGCCTGCACACCCCTGGCCATGCCCTATCCCGGGCCAGCCCCCACTTCGCCCGACCCTCTCATGGACCTGCACACTCCAGGGTCTGCTCACATCTGTCCCTGCACACTCCTGGGCCGGCCCTCTCCAGTGTCTCCACACTCCTGGGCCCGCACACTCCTGGGCCTGCATACTCCTGGACCTGCCCTGTCCCTGGCACCAGCCTCCTTCACCCCAACGGTGCCACTCACACGGCTGTGGCGTCTAGCCAGGAGCCCCCAACCGAAACCCCTCCCGAGGGACCCCCTTGCCGGTCCCCAGGGAAGCAGCGGGGCTCCTCTTACCTGCGAGGCGGAGACGTAGTCCAGCTGCAGCCTGACGTCCAGCTGCCGGGCGTGCAGGGCCAGCGTGCATGAGGACAGCAGGATGGCCGTGATCGGCTGGAAGCTGCCCCCGGAGCCACTACCGCCCCTTGGGGAAGAGGAGGAGGAAAATCCACGTCAGTGCCAAGAACACAGGACCCGTCCACAGAGGGCCCCTCAGGTGTGACAACCCCAGAGGCGCCCGCAGCCGACCTGGGCTGAGAGCCACTTCTCTCGCGGAAGCTCAAGGACCTATGCTGAGCCTCCCTCTCCCTCCCTAAAGAGGGAAAACCCAGAGGTTTTCTAACTTTGCACTCACTGTCCATGTATCAGCCATGTCTAGTTTACCTCCCCAGCACGGCAGACCGCCTCCCTGCCTTCCCCACCCCCTGCAGGCGGCTCTCGGGGGCTGGGGGGGGCGCCCTTCCTCCCTGAGGCCAGCCCTGCTGGGGCAGCAGGTGTAATAGAAAAGACCAGATCTGACTGCCTATTAGATCTGTTCTTTTTCCTTTAACCCTCTGCTGTTTTCCAGGCTGTCTTACCAGCTCTGCACCTTTTGGAAATCAATGTTGCCTTCAGCCTGAAATTGACAGAAGAGCCTGTTCTCAAGGCTCTCAGCCTTCAGGATAAAACCTCTTTTGCTCTCCCATACACACAAGCAGCTGCAGAACAGAAAGTAACATTTGTTTTGTTAGAGGTTTTACAGGGGCCCCATGAGCTGACCCACAACTGCAAAAACAAAGAATTCCTGCACCAAGGACTTTGCACCAACCACCCACAACCCCTCTCCTTTTTAGCGTAAAAGGAGCCTGAATTCTCACTCGGAGAAGGTGGCTCTCCAGGACATTAGCCTGCCATCTTCTCGGTCAGCTGGCTTTCCAAATCAACTCACTATTCTTTACCCCGACACCGCGTCTCCCGATTTCTTGGCCTGTCGTGCGACTTGCGGAATGAGTGTGGACTTGGAAACACAGGGAAGGAAAGCCAAGTCAGGACTCTCACCCTCTGCCTCTGCTCAGAATACCACCAACG
Organism: Vicugna pacos; assembly: GCF_048564905.1. Lineage (NCBI taxonomy): Eukaryota > Metazoa > Chordata > Mammalia > Artiodactyla > Camelidae > Vicugna > Vicugna pacos. The sequence goes on along the minus strand of NW_027328882.1, from coordinate 197,402 downwards.
GGTTGCTGGGACAGTGGACGGAAAACTGAGGCTGCAACACGACCATGAGCACTGGGCCTGGGTGGGAGAGATGGCGGGTGCTGTCCGAAGCGCACCCGGCCTCCTTCCGAGTCACATCACACCCACGTCCCCAGACCCAGGGAGGCCTGGAGCCCCACACAGCAGAGCGCCTCCAAACCTGCAGATGCCCAGTGACCGGTCCACTGTGCACCCTCTGGCGCCCTCCTCCCCGCTCCTCCTCCTTCTGCCCCGCTGGCTCAGCCCTGGTCCCACCACATCCTCACCCAGGGCCAGCACTGCTGCAGGAACACCCTCGGCAGGCCGCCCAGCCTCACGCCCTCAGGTCCGCACACCTGGTTGGTGCAGCTCTGCCCCTTTCCAGCCCTCACCACCGACTCTCCAACCGCCTGCTCTCCCGCCCTCCGCCCCCAGTCCTACAGAGCGCCTCCTCTGGTCACGGCATCCTGCCCTCCAGGGTCGACAGGGCCTGCACAATCCTGGGCCTGCACACAACTGGGCCTGCACACTCCTGGACCTGCGCACTCCTGGACCTACGCACACCTGGGCCTGCAGGAACCTGGGCCTGTACACTCCCGGGCCCGTTCCGTATTGTATCTGCACACTTCTGGGCCTGCACGCTCCTGGACCTGCGCACACCTGGGCCTGCACGAACTTTGGCCTGTACACTCCTGTATCTGCTCACTCTTGTGACTGCATACTCCTGGGCCTGTACAACCCTGGGCCTTCTCTCTCCTGGGCCTGCCCCAGTTCGGCCGGCACTCTCCTGGAGCTGCACACTCCTGGGCCTGACCTATCGTACGCCTGCACAGTCCTGGATCTGCACACTTCTGGACCTGCTCCCTCCTGTGCCATCACCCTTCTGGGACTGCACACTTGTGCGCCTGCACACCCCTGTGCCTGACACACCTGGGCCTGCACGCTCCTCGGCCTGCACACTCCTCTTGTCTGCACACTCCTGGGCCTCACCTATCCTACGCCTGCACAGTCCTGGATCTGCACACTTCTGGGCCTGCTCCCTCCTGTGCCATCACACTTCTGGGACTGCACACTTGTGCGCCTGCACACTCCTGTGCCTGACACACCTGGGCCTGTACGCTCCTGGGCCTGTACACTCCTGGGCCAGCCCTGGCCTGGGCCTGAATACTAATGGGCCTGCACACTCCTGGGACTGTACCCTCCTGGGCCAGCACACTCCTCTGTCTGCACACTCCTGGGCCTGCACAACCCAGAGCCTGCACACACCTGGGCTGAACACTCCTGTGCCAGTACACTCGTGTGCCTGCTCCCTCCCGTGTCTGCACATTCCTGGGCCTGTACAGTCCTGGGTCTGCACACTCTTTGGCCTGCACACTCCTTGGCCTGTTCCGTATTGTGTCTGCACACTACTGGGTCGGCACACCCTAGAGCCTGCACACTCCTGGGCATGCCCTCTCCTGGGCCTGCACTCTCTTCGGCCTGAACACTCCTAAGCTTGCACACTCCTGGACTTGTACACTCCTGGGCCTGCCCTGGCCTGGGCCTGCACACTAATAGGCCTGACACTCCTGGGAATGCACACTCCTGGGCCTGCACACTCCTCTGTCTGCACACTCCTGGGCCTGCCCCATTTGGCCCTGCCCTCTCCTGTGACGGCCCTCACCTGTCCTGCACACACCTGGGCCTGAACACTACAGGCCCTGCACACATCTGGCCCTCTACCCTCCAGGGCCTGCCTTCTACTGGGACCGAACAATCCCTCGTCTGCACACTCCTGGGGCCTGCACGCTCCTGGGCCTTTCCGTGCCTGGGCCTGCCCCCAATTCGGCTGGCCCTCTCCTGGACCTGCACACTCTTGGGCCTGCACACTCCTGGGACTGCACACTCCTGGGACTGCACTCTCCTTGGCCTGCACACTCTTGGGCCTTCTTCCTCCCGTGCCTGCACACTCATAGGCCTGTTCCAACCTGTGCCGGCACACCTCTGGGTCTGCACACTACTGTGATGCATACTCCTGGGCCTGCACACTCCTGGACTTGTACACTCCTGGGCCTGCCCACTAATGGGCCTGCACACTCCTGGAAATGTACCATCCTGGGCCTGCACACTCCTCTGTCTGCACACTCCTAGGCCTGCACACTCCTGGGCCTGCACATCCCAGAGCCTGCACACACCTGGGCCTCTACACTCCTGGGCCAGTACACTCGAGTACCTGCTCTACCCCGTGTTTGCACACCCCTGAGACTGCACAGTCCCAGGTCTGCACACTCTTTGGCCTGCACACTCCTAGGCCTGTTCCGTCTTGTGTCTGCAGACCTCTGGGGCTGCACACTCCAGGGCCTACACACACCTGGGCCTGCACGAATCTGGGCCTGTTCACTCCTGGGCCTGCACACTCCTGTCTCTGCACACTCCTGGCCTTGGATACTCCTGGGACAGTACACTCCTGGGACTGACCTGCCCTGGGCCTGCACTCTCCTGGCCCTGGACAAGCTTCTGTCTGCACACACCTGGGGCTGCACACTCCTGGGCCTGCACACTCCTGGGCCTGCCCTCTCCTGGGCCTACACTCTCCTTGGCCTGCACACTCCTGGGCCTGCTCCCTCCTGTGCCGGCACACTCCTGGGCCTACTCCCACTTGTGCCTGCACACTCCTAGGCCTGTTCCCACCTGTGCCGGCACACTCCTGGGACTACACACTCCTATGTCTGCACACCCCTGGGCCTGCACACTCCTGGACCTGTACACTCTTGGGCCTGCACAATAATGGGCCTGCACACTCCTGGAAATGCACCCTCCTGGGCCTGCACACTCCTCTGTCTGCACACTACTAGGCCTGCACACTCCAGGGCCTGCTGACTTCTGTGTCTGCACACTCTTGGGCCTGCCTTCTCCTGGGCCCGCACAATCCCTCGTCTGCACACTCCTGGGCCTGTACGTTCCTGGGCCTTTCCTCGCCTGGGCCGCCCCCAATTAGACCCGCCCTCTCCTTGACCTGCACACTCTTGGGCCTGCACACTCCTGGGCATGCCCTCTCTTCGGCCTGTACACTCCTGGACCTGCACACTCCTGGACTTGTACACACCTGGGCCTGCCCTGGCCTGGGCCTGCACACTAATGGGCCTGAACACTCCTGTGCCTGCACACTCCTGGGCCTTTCCTTGCCTGCACCTGCCCCCAATTTGGCAGAACCCGGTCCCAGTATCCATCCAACCTGCAGGGGACTGTGTGGGAATCACACAAGGATGTGTGACCAGAAGGCAAAAAAAAAGCAGGGAGCCACTGTGGGGCAGCGCACCCTAGAGGCCTAGATGGGGCACTGGGCCTGAATCTGACATGACAGAACGACCTAGGAGGTCGCATGCCAGAATGGACGATATCAGAGTTGTGTTTAATTTCAACCCGCCGACAGGGAGCTGGGAAGCAGGCGGCAAGGAGGGTGACTTTCCCCAGATCCCAGGGCAGACCCCGGCCTGTGTGGGGTGTGCCCTGCTCCCCACAAGCCCTCTGTGGGGCCCTTCCTTTGCTGAGTCTGTGCATGAGCTCCCTGTGATGCCAGCCCGCAGAGGTGACAGGTGCAGTAGGTGTTTGTGGTTCTAGAGACATGATGGCTTTCCTAGGAAGCAGGGTCCTGAATGATCCCCACTGGGCCAATGGGGGATTGGGGAGACCCTGAGAAGCAGGTGGCTTGTCCAGGGTGACAGCACTGCTGGCGGGGGAGCCGGGTCTGAACCCAGCTGTGTCGTCAGAGCTGTGACCCTGGCTGCATCCAGGCCTCCCCAGGGCAATAGGAGGGGCCGAGTTGGTGTCACTGGGTGGACATGGCATGGGGTGGGAAGTGAGCCATCAGCAGCCCAGAGAGGCCCTTGGGGAGCTTTGTGTAAGGAGGAAGCTTGGGGAAGGGGACCCCAGGAAGTGACCTCACTTCCCTGGCAACAGAGCCCAACAGAACTTGGGACCCAGGTCACCAGGCACCCGCTGTGTAGAGAAGGACACTTCTCAACTGACTTGGCTGGTGAACTCAGCTCAGCTCAGACATGTTTTGTTGCATCCCAAGATCCCGAGGTCGCGGCCCCCGGAAAGCCCGCAGCAACGGCCTTTGCCAACAGTGCCGACAGTGGGTCGGGTCTCACCCCAGGCGCCTCTGGCCTTTTGGCCAGAGGGACCGAAAGGTAACACAGGGAGGCCCAGGGCAGGCCCGCCCAGGCCGGGTCACCACTCAGACCCCACCCGGGTGGCCCCACGGCCCCTTCCTGACTGGTGGCGGTGGGGCAGTCATGTTGGGGGGGGGTCCTGCCTCAAGCAAGAGCAGGCTGAGGAAGGGTCAGAGGCCTGGGGGGCCGATCACGTCCCCAGCCTGGGTCCAAGTGGGCTGGCTGGGATGTGGAGAACCGGGGCAGGGCCCTGCTGCCCGAGGTGGCGCCCATGCCCTAGGGTGTGTCTCTTGCCTCCCGGGTGACTGAGATGACCAAGGTCCCAGTCTGATCTGGCAGCAGAGGGTCGAGTGGGGCAGAAGCAGGAGTGGTCCTGGCCGGGCAGGGCTCTGAGACCTCCGGACCGGGCCGGCTGCCGGTCACTGTCATTGCAGAGCCAGACACCGCAGGATCCGGGGAACCAGGACACTCATGCCACCTCTCCAAGTGAGGGGCTGGTGTGCCACACTGTGGAAGGCCAGCACAGGCTCCAGAAGAGTCTGGGTATGAAGGGCTCCCCACCACCACGGCCTCCTGCCCAGACATCGCCCAGGTCTCTCCCCAGGATCTTGCCCAGGGCTGAGGGGCAGCTCAGCACCCCCGGCTCTGACCTGGAGCACCGTGCCCACCTCCTGGGGATTCAGGTAGAGGACCAGGAGCCCCCCGAAGCAGAGCCCAAAGGTGAGAAGGGCGGGGCCGGTGTGGGTGTGTAGGTGAGGGAGGGCGGAGGGCTGGGCCACACAGGGAGGCATCCCCAAAGTCTGTAGTTGGGACCAGAGCAAAGACTGGCCTCAGACCACCTGTCTGGAAGAATTCAGTCACAGAACAAGTGCCTGTGGGCACTTGCTCAGTGGGAGCTGCCTGCAAAGCTCTGGGAAGATTTCTGTCCTTGAAAAGGCACGTGGAAAGGGAGGCATGTGGGTACCTTTTTCCAGGTTGTGCCTGAGCAGAACCACTAGACTTAAAGCTCTCTCCACGTCCAACAGTTACAGGTCCAGAGCAGGCAGAGGCAGGGGAAGACGCCAGAAAACAAAAACAGGACCACCAGGGTCCAGCACGAGACCGCGAACACCCTCCAGCTGCTCCTGCTGAACATGAAGATCCTGCTGCTCCAGCTGCATATGAAGAGCCTGCCGCTCCTGCTGATCTTGCCACTCCCGAAGAGCCTGCAGCTCCTACTGATCTTGCCGCTCCTGAACAGCCTGCAGCTCCTGAAGAGCCCGCCGCTCCTGAAGCGCCTGCCATTCCTGCTGATCTAGCTGCTCCTGAAGAGCCTGCTGCTCCTGCTCATCTAGCCGCTCCTGAACAGCCTGCAGCTCCTGAAAAGCCTGCAGCTCCTGAAGAGCCTGCCGCTCCTGCTGATCTTGCCACTCCTGAAGAGCCTGCTGCTCCTGCTGCTCTAGCCGCTCCTGAAGAGCCCGCCACTCCTGAAGAACCTGCCGCTCCTGCTGATCTAGCCGCTCCTGAAGAGCCCGCCATTCCTGCTGATCAAGCCGCTCCTGAAGAGCCTGCCGCTTCTGCTGATCTAGCCGCTCCTGAAGAGCCTGCCGCTCCTGAAGAGCCCGCCGATCCTGAAGAGCCTGCTGTTCCTGCTGATCTAGCCGCTCCTGAAGCGCCTGCCATTCCTGCTGATCTAGCCACTCCTGAAGAGCCCGCTGCTCCTGCTAATCTAGCCGCTCCTGAACAGCCTGCAGCTCCTGAAGAGCCTGCCGCTCCTGCTGATCTTGCCACTCCTGAAGAGCCTGCCGCTCCTGCTGCTCTAGCCGCTCCTGAAGAGCCCGCCACTCCTGAAGAACCTGCCGCTCCTGCTGATCTAGCCGCTCCTGAAGAGCCTGCCGCTCCTGCTGATCTTGCCACTCCTGAAGACCCTGCAGCTCCTGCTGATCTTGCCACTCCTGAAGAGCCTGCAGCTCCTGCTGATCTTGCCGCTCCTGAAGAGCCCGCTACTCCTGAAGAGCCCGCCGCTCCTGCTGATCTTGCCACTCCTGAAGAGCCTGCAGCTCCTACTGATCTTGCCGCTCCTGAACAGCCTGCAGCTACTGAAGAGCCCGACGCTCCTGAAGAACCTGCCGCTCCTGCAGATCTAGCCGCTCCTGAAGAGCCCGCCATTCCTGCTGATCTAGCCGCTCCTGAAGCGCCTGCCGCTCCTGCTGATCTAGCCACTCCAGAAGAGCCCGCTGCTCCTGATCATCTAGCCGCTCCAGAACAGCCTGCAGCTCTTGAAAAGCCTGCCGCTCCTGAAGAGCCTGCCGCTCCTGCTGCTCTAGCCGCTCCTGAAGAGCCCGCTGCTCCTGCTGATCTAGCCGCTCCTGAAGAGCCCGCCGCTCCTGAAGAGCCCGCCGGTCCTGCTGATCTAGCCGCTCCTGAAGAGCCTGAAGCTCCTGAAGAGCCTGCCGCTCCTGCTGATCTTGCCACCCCTGAAGAGCCTGCAGCTCCTGCTGATCTTGCCGCTCCTGAAGAGCCCGCCGCTCCTGAAGAACCTGCCGTTCCTGCTGATCTAGCCGCTCCTGAAGAGCCTGCCGCTCCTGCTGATCTTGCTGCTCCTGAAAAGCCTGCAGATCCTGCACCTGCACCTGCGCCGCTGGGCAGTGGAGAACCATTTCGGGCATCATCACCCCTTAGGGCTGAGCCCCCTCTGCCCCCTCCTACACCTTCTCCAAAATCCCAACATGTATCCCCTCCCCTACCCGAAGTTGACTTCCCTACCCCTGAATTTGCTTTTGTTTTCTTCTTCTTTAGTTTAGTTTATTTGTTTTACATCATTTATGGCATTCTATAATTTTCCATTTCCCACTTCCTTTAATAAAATACAGATTTTTTCCCTTTTAAACTGCATTTCAGGAACATTAAGTGCATTCCCATGCTGTCCGACCATCACTACCATGTAGTTTTATGCTATTTATGCCCGTGAAGTACATCCCACCACGGCCTCAAACCCCTCATCTGAGGACGGACTGATGCCTGAAATGGTGGGAGATGACAGGTGTGGGCACGTTGCTGGGATCAGAGTTGATCCCAGGGAACCCACTGTATTGATGGGCAGCAGGTTCAGTGTCCAGGTGCTCTGTTCCGGGGAGGGCGGCTAGAGATGTGCAGAGTCCCCTCCCAGCGGTCCCCGTGCCTGTGTTGGGAACTGACCATCAAGGGGGGCCTGGTGAATGAACCGGACGCTAGAAAGGGACACCCCTAACTCCCCCAATTTGGAAGGCGGGGCTCCTTCTCCCTGCTGAGTGATGTGGCAACTGAGAATATCACACCCCCCACGCCCTAGCAGAAACTTCTCCTCTCACAGAGCCCACCCTCCCATGGGTCCCACTTTCCCCTGAACCCAGAGGCAGAGCCCCTCTGCCAGACAAGGGATGGGTAGGAGGGGTGGCTGCAACCTTACGGGAGTGGGCGTGCACCGTGCTTGACCCCTGAGCTCCCAGCTGTGCAGCAGAGGCCCAGGGAGGACTTGCCAGGGAGGGCCGCAGGGCAGGGGCAGGGCTGAGTTCTGCATGAATCCTGACTATGCGGGGGCCGAGGGACCTGGTTTTGAGCCACGTCCTGGGTCTGGGCACGATGCCTTGTGATCCCACAAGGGAGACCTCTCTGCTCTCATTGTTCAGATGGGAAGACTTGAGCCTGCCCACCTGAAGCGACGCCCTGCTTCCCCAATTGGGGAGGAGGCTGAGTTGGACTGGGCCCCACAATCTTCAAGGAAGATTGCTCTCCCCAAGGTTGGCTCTCTGGGTATAAACCTGGGCAAGGGAGTCCTGACTACCCCCTGCGCCTGCTCTGTGCTGGTAACCTCAGTACACAGAAGCCTTGAGTCTCAGTCCACCCAGGAACCAAACGTTCACCCGCCTACAGCAGAGACAACTGAGGCTCAAAGAGGAAGGTCTGCCCTGGAGATGGTGTGGAGGCCCAAGTCTCAGAAGACAGGTGAAGCCAGGGTCTCAAGGATACTGCACAAACAGGACTTCACTCTGAACTGGGAATGTTGTGGAAAGACCCTGGGGGCCAGGGTGGAGGAGATGGGAAGCAGACCAGAGCCCGGGGGAAGGCAGGGAGCCCCAGGAATGCCTCCATGCCCTCGGCACAGGGCAGGGGAGCAGCTCTGAAGATATGACAGCCGAGGCTGCCCAGGGGGCCTTCATCACTACCACTTTGCTCGGATGACCTCAACAGCCCCATGACCACACCCATTTGACAGATGCAGACAGACACCAAGTTAGCCACCAGGCTGACAAGGAGAGGAGCTGGGATCAAATCCAGGATCAGATTCCAAGTGCTCCGCTCGCTGGCCCCAGACTAAGCCTGCCTGCCAAAACCGACCCCAGGGCCTCCCGCCTGGCACTCTATATATACCTCAGTGGGCTCCCCTGCTGAGCCATCCCATCCCATCCCATCACACTGAGACAAAAGCACAGAGGCCTGGGGTCCAGGAGACAGGACTGGTAGCAGGGCCAGGGTGGGCACGTTCTGCCCACCCCCCTTTGCTGCCCCAGCCCAGGTGTCAAGTGGAAGCCTGACTGACGTGGAAACTGGCAGTGGGTGGGAGAGACAGGATGCCCCTTAGTTTCCCTGGCAACTGCTGCAGAACCGAGTCTTTCAGGATAAATTCAAGTTAGGCCTCAGCTGCTGAAACACCCATTATTTCAAGGCTGGTTACCTTGGTGACCCAGGTGGTGAGGACGTGGTGGGAGGAGGGGGTGGAGAGGCCAGGCAGGGGGCCACCGGCTCAGAGGACAGGCTGACCCTCAGACCTAGACATGACCCTGGTCACACACTGAGCCTTGAATTTCATCACAGACTGACCTCGGGTCCTGACACAGGGTGCCTGGCCCTTATCACAGACGAGCCCTGTTCCTGGTCCCAGACCGCCACCTGAGCTTGGCCGCGCAACCACCACGGAGGGACACTCAGCGAGTGGTGACTGCTACTTCTGTTATCATTGCTGTGCCGTTAACGTGCGTCCCACTCACAGCTGACACCTAACGAATGTCATTCAGACTAGCGTAACCGCAATGGGGGGCTGTTCGCAAGGACTCCTGGGGCCCACAGTGCTCGGCAGAGGCTCGCAGGACCCCCTCTGCTGGGTGGCCACAGGGCTCCTGGGCTGGGTGGGCTGTGAGGGGGCAGCAGAGGAGTGGGCAAGGCTGGGGGGTGGGCTGCCCCTCCAGGCCCAGAAGGAAGCAGCCATTCTCCCCCGGCTCAACGCCCCCTCTGTCTGGAAGCCTCACTTTCATCTCATTACCTGATAAACTGAGCAAATGAACGGCAGCCAGGCAGCCTTGGCCACCCAGGAGACAGGGCACACGGTCAGGGGGCTCCCAGCCTCCTTCCCACCCTGGCGCCCCAGCCTGCAGGCTATGGCCTCTCTGGCCCACGGGGCCTCAGTCGGCCGGGATGAGGGCCCTGGGAGAGGCCCGCATCCTGCTAGGCCTTCCTGCTTCCTGGGCAGAGCTCTCCCCAGCCCAGCAGGTGAGGCAGCAGAGGCAGTGGGTCCGCCCCTGTCCATTCCTGCCCTGTCCTCGCCCACCAGGCCGGTTCCCCAGGCATCCAGGCCGTACTCCACGACCTGTGAAGTTAGGGCGTGTCCTGGGGCATGGAGTTCCTCCTCAGCCCAGTACATGGATGTGCAAATGAGGACCACAGGGGACAGGACAGCTCTCTGAATTCCCCCACCCAGTCCCCAGTCCCCTCCACCCTAGCCCCCATGGGTCCTGACTTGGGCCATCTGTCCAGAGGCAGGCAAACGCAGAGAAGACTACCATGAGAGGGAGAGGGATACAGAGCTAAGAGGCCAGGAGAGCAGGAGAGCAGCTGCAGAGGTGCAGCCAGGCAGGGACAGAGGTGGAGGACAGGGGACAGTTGCTCAGGCCCAACAAACACTTCCCACTTGAGCCTGCACATTCCTGGGCCTGCACACTGCTGGGCCTGCACAAACCTGGGCCTGCACGAACCTGGGACTCTTGACAGCCGTGCCTGCCCTCTCCTAGGCATTCACACTCCTGGAACTGCACACTCATTGGCCTGCACCCACCTGGAGCTGCACAATCATGAGCCTGCACATACTTGGGCCTGCACCCTGCTGGGCCTGCACATTTCTGGGCCTGCCTTCTCCTGGGCCCGCACAATCCCTCATCTGCACACTCCTGGGCCTGGACATTCCTGGGCCTGCAGAGTACTGGGCCTGTATACCCCTGGGCCTGCACACTCCTGTCTCTGCACACTCCGGGTTCTGCACACTCCTCGGTCTGTATACTCCTGGGCCTGTACACACCTGGGCCTGCACACTCCTCTGTCTGCACACTCCTGGGCCAGCACACCCATGGAACTGCACACTCTGGTGTCTTCACACTCCTGGGCCTGCACGCTCCTGGGCCTTTCCTCACCTGGGCCTGCCCCCAGTTCGGCCCGCCCTCTCCTGGACCTGCACACTCTTGGGCCTGCACACTCCTGGGCCTGCACACTCCTGTCTCTGCACACTCCGGGGTCTGCACACTCCTCGGTCTGTATACTCCTGGGCCTGTACACTCATGGGCCTGCCGTGGCCTTGGCCTGCACGCTCCTGGTCCTGCACACACCTCTGTCTGCACACTCCTGGGCCTGCATACCCCTGCATCTTCACACTCCTGGGCCTGCACAACCCAGAGCCTGCACAGATCGGGGCCTCTACACACCTGGGCCAGTACACACGTGTGCTTGCTCCCCCCCGTGTCTGCAAACTCCTGGGACTGCACATTCCTGGGTCTGCACACACCTTGGCCTGCACACTCATGGGCCTGTTCCGTCTTGTGTCTGCATACCTCTGGGCCTGCACACTCCAGGGCCTGCACACACCTGGGCCTGCACGAACCTGGGCCTCTTGACTCCTGGGCCTGCCCTTTCCTAGGCCTGCCCACTCCTGTGCCTACACATTCCTGGGCCTGCACACTCCTGGACCTGTACACTCCTGGGCGTGCCCTGGCATGGGCCTGCACACAAATGGGCCTGCACTCTCCAGGGACTGCACCCTCCTGGGCCTGCACACTCCTCTGTCTGCACACTCCTGGGCCTGCCCCAAATTGCCCTGCCCTCTCCTGTGACGGCCCTCACAAGTCCTGCACACTCCTAGGCCTGCACACTCGTGTACCTCCTCCCTCCTGTGCCTGCACACTCCTGGCCATGTACACTCATGGGCCTGCCCTCTGCATGGCGTGCACGGTCCTAGGACTCCCCATTCCTGCACCTGGACACCCTTGGGCCTGCCCTCTCCTGGGCCTGCACACTCTGGGGCCTGCCCTCACCTGGTTCTGCACACTACTGGGACTGTACACCCCTGGACCTGTACACTGCTGTGCCTTCCCTGGTCTGGGCCTTCCCTGGCCTGGGCCTGAAAACTACTGGGCCTGAAAACTGCTGGAACTGCACACTCATTGGCCTGCAAACTCCAGGACCTGCACAATCTTGGGCTTGAACACACCTGGGCCTGTATACTCCTGGGCCTGCACACTCCTGTCTCTGCACACTGTGGTGTTTGCACACGCCTGGGCCTGCACGAACGTGGGCCTGTACACTCCTGGGCCTGCACACACCTGAGTCTGCACACTCCGGGGTCTGCACACTCCTCGGTCTGTATACTCCTGGGTTGTACACTCCTGGGCCTGACCTGGCCTGGGCCTGCACGCTCCTGGGCCTGCACACTCCTCTGTCTGCACACTTCTGGGCATGCACAACCCTAGACCCTACACTCCTGGGCCTGCGCATCCCAGAGCCTGAACACACCTGGGCCTCTATACTCCTGGGCCACTACTCTCATGTGCCTGCTCCGCCCCGTGTCTACACACTCCTGGCACTGCACAGTCCTGGACCTGCACACTCCTGGGCCTGCCCTGGCCTGGGCCTGCACACTAATGGGCCTACACACACCTAGGAATGCACCCTCCTGGGCCTGCACACTCCTCTGTCTGCACACTCGTGGGCCTTCCCTGGTCTGGGCCTTCCCTGGCCTGGGCCTGCAAACTACTGGGCCTGCAAACTCCTGGAACTGCACACTCATTGGCCTGCACACTCCAGGACCTGCACAATCTTGGGCTTGAACACACCTAGGCCTGTATACTCCTGGACCTGCACACTCCTGTCTTGCACACTCTGGTGTTTGCACACGCCTGGGCCTGCACGAACTTTGGCCTGTACACACCTGGGCCTGCACACTCCTGTATCTGCTCACTTCTGAGACTGCATACACCTGGGCCTGCAAACTCCTGGGCCTGTACACTCCTGGGCCTGAACACTCCTGGACCTGTACACTCCTGGGCATGCCCTGGCCTGGGCCTGCACACTAATGGTGCTACACCCACCTAGGAATGCACACTCATGGGCCTGCACACTCCTGGGCCTGCCGACTCCTGAGCCTGCATTCTCCTGGTCCTTTCCTCGCCTGGGCCACCACCTATTAGGCCCGCCCTCTCTTTGACGTGCACACGCTTGGGCCTGCTCACTCCTCTGTCTGCACACCCCTGCGCCTTGACACCCCTGGACCTGCACACTCCGGGGCCTGCGCATCCCATGGCCTGCACACACCTGGGCCTCTACACTCCTGGGCCAGTACAGTCATGTGCCTGTTCCGCCCCGTGTCTGCACACTCTTGGGACCGCACAGTCCTGGCTATGCACACTCCTTGGCCTGCAGACTCCTAGGCCTGTTCGACTTCTGTCTGCACACCTCTGGGCCTGCACACTACAGGGCCTGCACATACCTGGGCCTGCACGAACCTGGGCCTCTTCACTGCTGGTCCTGCCCTCTCCTAGGCCTGCACACTCCTGGAACTGTACACTCATGGGCCTGCACACTCCTGGACCTGAACAATCTTGAGCCTGCACAATCCTGGGCCTGTACGCTCCTGGGCCTGCACACTCCTGTGCCTGCCCTCTCTTGGCCCTGCACTCTCCTTGGCCTGCACACTCCTGGCCTGTTCCCTCCTGTGCCGGCACACTCCTGGGACTGCACACTCCTGGGCCTGCCCTGGCCTGGGCCTGCACCCTCCTCTGTCTGCACACTCCTGGGACTGCACAGCCCTGAGCCTGTACACTCCTGGACCTGCACACTTCTGTCTCTGCACACTCTGGTGTCTGCACACTCCTGGACATGCACACTCCTGGGCCTGTACACTCCTAGGCCTGCCTTATCCTGGCCCTGGACACTCTTCTGTCTGCACACTCCTGGGGCTGCACACTCTTGGGCCTGCACACTCCTGGACCTGTACAATCCTGGGCCTTCCCTGGTCTGGGTCTTCCCTGGCCTGGTCCTGCACACTAATGGGCCTGAACACTCCTGGTCCTGTACACACCTCGGCCTGCACCCTACTGGTCCTGCACACTCCTCTGTTTGCACACACATGGAACTGCACACCCCTTGGCCTGCACACTCCCAGACCTGCACAATCTTGAGCCTGCACAATCCTGGGCCTGTACACTCCTGGGCCTACACACCCCCAGGCCTGCACACTGCTGGGCCTGCACACTCCTGAGCCTCCCTTCTCCTGGGCCTGCACAATCCCTCATCTGCACACTCCTAGGCCTGCACACCCTTGGGCCTGCACACTCCTGGGCCTGCACACTCCTGTCTCTGCACACTCCGGGGACTGCACAGTCCTCGGTCTGTATACTCCTGGGCCTGTACACTCCTGGGCCTGCCGTGGCCTGGGCCTGCACACTCCTCAGCCTGCACACTCCTCTGTCTGCACACTCCTGGGCCTGCACACACCTGGGCAGGCACACTCCAGGGCCCTCTGACACCTGTGCCTGCACACTCTTGGGCCTGTCTTCTCCTGGGCCCGCATGAACCTGGGCCTCTTCACTGCTGGTCCTGCCCTCTCCTAAGCCTGCACACTCCTGGAACTGCACACTCATGGGCCTGCAGACTCCTGGACCTGCACAATCTTGAGCCTGCACCATCCTGGTCCTGCCCTCTCCTAAGCCTGCACACTCCTGGAACTGCACACTCATGGGCCTGCAGACTCCTGGACCTGCACAATCTTGAGCCTGCACCATCCTGGGCCTGCTCCCACCTATGCCTGCACCCTCCTAGGCCTGTTCCCACGTGTGCCGGCACACTCCTGGGACTGCACACTCCTGGGCCTGCACACTCCTGTGCCTGCCCTCTCTTGGCCCTGCACTCTCCTTGGCCTGCACACTCCTGGCCTGTTCCCTCCTGTGCCTGCACACTCCTGGGCCTGCTCCCACCTATGCCTGCACACTCCTAGGCCTGTTCCCACGTGTGCCGGCACACTCCTGGGACTGCACACTCCTGGGCCTGCCCTGGCCTGGGCCTGCACCCTCCTCTGTCTGCACACTCCTGGGACTGCACAGCCCTGAGCCTGTACACTCCTGGACCTGCACACTTCTGTCTCTGCACACTCTGGTGTCTGCACACTCCTGGGCCTGTACACTCCTAGGCCTGCCCTATCCTGGCCCTGGACACTCTTCTGTCTGCACACTCCTGGGGCTGCACACTCCTGGGCCTGCACACCCCTGGGCATGCCCTCTCCTGGGCCTGCAAACTCCTGGGCCTGCACACTCCTCTGTCTGCACACTCCGGGGCCTTCCCTCTCCTGGGCCTGCCCCCAGTTCGGCCGGCACTCTCCTGGAGCTGCACACTCCTGGGCCTGACCTATCGTACGCCTGCACAGTCCTGGATCTGCACACTTCTGGACCTGCTCCCTCCTGTGCCATCACCCTTCTGGAACTGCACATTGGGCGCCTGCACACTCCTGTGCCTGACACACCTGGGCCTGCACGCTCCTCGGCCTGCACACTCCTCTTGTCTGCACACTCCTCTTGTCTGCACACTCCTGGGCCTGTTCCGTCTTGTGTCTTCACACCTCTCGGCCTGCGCACTCCAGGGCCTGAACACACCTGGGCCTGCACGAACCTGGGCCTGTTCACTCCTGGGCCTGCCCTCTCCTTGGCCGGCACGAACCTGGGCCTAAACACCCCTGGGCCTGCCCTGGCCTGGGCCTGCACACTAATGGGGCTGCACACACCTAGGAATGCACCCACCTGGGCCTACACACTCTTCTGTCTGTACACTCCTGGGCCTGCACACTCCTGGGCATGCACACTCCTCTGTCTGCACACTCCTCGGCCTACACACTCCTAGGCCTGCACACTCCTGGGCCTGCTGACCCCTGTGTCTGCACACTCTTGGGCCTGTACACACCTGGACCTGTACCATCCTGGGCCTTCCCTGGACTGGGTCTTCCCTGGCCTGGGCCTGCACACTACTGGGCCCGCACACTTCGGCAACTGCACACTCATCGGCCTGCAAAGGCACGACCTGCACAATATTGGGCCTGAACACACATAGGCCTTTATCCTCCTGGATCTGCACACTCCTGGGCCTGCACACTCCTCTGTCTGCACACTCCTGGGCCTTCACACACCTGGACCCGCACACTCCTGGGCCTGCGCATCCCAGAGCCTGCACACACCTGGGCCTCTACACTCCTGGGCCAGTACAGTCGTGTGCCTGTTCCGCCCCGTGTCTGCACACTCTTGGGACCGCACAGTCCTGGCTATGCACACTCCTTGGCCTGCAGACTCCTAGGCCTGTTCGACTTCTGTCTGCACACCTCTGGGCCTGCACACTACAGTGCCTGCACATACCTGGGCCTGCACGAACCTGGGCCTCTTCACTGCAGGTCCTGCCCTCTCCTAGGCCTGCACACTCCTGGAACTGCACACTCATGGGCCTGCCGTCTCCTGGGCCTGCACACCCCTGTCTCTGCACACTCCGGGGACTGCACACTCCTCGCTCTGTATACTCCTGGGCCTTTACACTCCTGGGCCTGCCGTGGCCTGGGCCTGCACGCTCCTGGGCCTGCACTCTCCTCTGTCTGCACACTCCTGGGCCTTCACACCCCTGGACCTGCACACTCCTGGGCCTGCGCATCCCAGAGCCTGCACACACTTTAGCCTCTACACTCCTGGGCCAGTACATTCGTGTGACTCCTCCGCCCCGTGTCTGCACACTCCTGGGACTGCACAGTCCTGGCTATGCACACTTCTTGGCCTGCAGACTCCTGGGGATGTTCGACTTGTGTCTGCACACCTCTGGGCCTGCACACTCCAGGACCTGCAAATCCTGGGCCTGCACACAACTGGGCCTGCACACTACTGGGACTCCACACTCTCTGTCTGCACTCTCCTGGGCCTGCACACACCTGGGCCAGCACACTCCAGGGCCTGCTGACTCCTGTGTCTGCACACTCTTGGGCCTGCCTTCTCCTGGGCCCGCACAATCCCTCGTCTGCACACTCCTGGGCCGCACGCTCCTGGGCTTTTCCTCGCCTGGGCCTGCCCCCAGTTCGGCCCGCCCTCTCCTGGACCTGCACACTCTTGGGCCTGCACACTCCTCGGCCTGCCCTCTCCTGGGCCTGCACTCTCCTTGGCCTGCACACTCCTGGGCTTGCACACTCCTGGACCTGCACACTACTGGGCCTGCTGAATCCTGTGTCTGCCCACTCCTGCGTCTGCACACTCGTGTGCCTCCTCCCTCCTGTGCCTGAACACTCCTAGGCATGCACACACCTGGGCCTGCCCTCTCTTGGCCCTGCACTCTCCTTGGCCTGCACACTCCTGGCCTGTTCCCTCCTGCGCCTGAACACCCTTAGGCCTCCCCTACCTGGTTCTGCACACTCCTGGGTTGCACACTCCTGGGCCTGCTCCCACCTATGCCTGCACACTCCTAGGCCTGTTGCCACGTGTGCCGGCACACTCCTGGGACTGCACACTCCTGGGCCTGCCATGGCCTGGGCCTGCACCCTCCACTCTCTGCACACTCCTGGGACTGCTCAGGCCTGAGCCTGTACACTCCTGGGCCTGCACACTTCTGTCTCTGCACACTCTGGTGTCTGCACACTCCTGGACATGCACACTCCTGGGCCTGTACTCTCCTAGGCCTGCCCTGGCCTGGGCCTGCACCCTACTGAGCCTGCACACTCCTCTGTATGCACACTCCTGGGCCTGCACACTACTGGGCCTGCACACTCCTGGGCCTCCTCCCACCTATGCCTGCACACTCCTAGGCCTGTTCCCACCTGTGCCAGCAATCTCCTGGGCCTACACACTCCTGCACCTGCACAGTCCTGTGTCTGCATAACCCTGGGCAAGCACACTCTGGGCCTGCACACCCCTGGCCATGCCCTATCCCGGGCCAGCCCCCACTTCGCCCGACCCTCTCATGGACCTGCACACTCCAGGGTCTGCTCACATCTGTCCCTGCACACTCCTGGGCCGGCCCTCTCCAGTGTCTCCACACTCCTGGGCCCGCACACTCCTGGGCCTGCATACTCCTGGACCTGCCCTGTCCCTGGCACCAGCCTCCTTCACCCCAACGGTGCCACTCACACGGCTGTGGCGTCTAGCCAGGAGCCCCCAACCGAAACCCCTCCCGAGGGACCCCCTTGCCGGTCCCCAGGGAAGCAGCGGGGCTCCTCTTACCTGCGAGGCGGAGACGTAGTCCAGCTGCAGCCTGACGTCCAGCTGCCGGGCGTGCAGGGCCAGCGTGCATGAGGACAGCAGGATGGCCGTGATCGGCTGGAAGCTGCCCCCGGAGCCACTACCGCCCCTTGGGGAAGAGGAGGAGGAAAATCCACGTCAGTGCCAAGAACACAGGACCCGTCCACAGAGGGCCCCTCAGGTGTGACAACCCCAGAGGCGCCCGCAGCCGACCTGGGCTGAGAGCCACTTCTCTCGCGGAAGCTCAAGGACCTATGCTGAGCCTCCCTCTCCCTCCCTAAAGAGGGAAAACCCAGAGGTTTTCTAACTTTGCACTCACTGTCCATGTATCAGCCATGTCTAGTTTACCTCCCCAGCACGGCAGACCCCCTCCCTGCCTTCCCCACCCCCTGCAGGCGGCTCTCGGGGGCTGGGGGGGGCGCCCTTCCTCCCTGAGGCCAGCCCTGCTGGGGCAGCAGGTGTAATAGAAAAGACCAGATCTGACTGCCTATTAGATCTGTTCTTTTTCCTTTAACCCTCTGCTGTTTTCCAGGCTGTCTTACCAGCTCTGCACCTTTTGGAAATCAATGTTGCCTTCAGCCTGAAATTGACAGAAGAGCCTGTTCTCAAGGCTCTCAGCCTTCAGGATAAAACCTCTTTTGCTCTCCCATACACACAAGCAGCTGCAGAACAGAAAGTAACATTTGTTTTGTTAGAGGTTTTACAGGGGCCCCATGAGCTGACCCACAACTGCAAAAACAAAGAATTCCTGCACCAAGGACTTTGCACCAACCACCCACAACCCCTCTCCTTTTTAGCGTAAAAGGAGCCTGAATTCTCACTCGGAGAAGGTGGCTCTCCAGGACATTAGCCTGCCATCTTCTCGGTCAGCTGGCTTTCCAAATCAACTCACTATTCTTTACCCCGACACCGCGTCTCCCGATTTCTTGGCCTGTCGTGCGACTTGCGGAATGAGTGTGGACTTGGAAACACAGGGAAGGAAAGCCAAGTCAGGACTCTCACCCTCTGCCTCTGCTCAGAATACCACCAACGGGTTGCTGGGACAGTGGACGGAAAACTGAGGCTGCAACACGACCATGAGCACTGGGCCTGGGTGGGAGAGATGGCGGGTGCTGTCCGAAGCGCACCCGGCCTCCTTCCGAGTCACATCACACCCACGTCCCCAGACCCAGGGAGGCCTGGAGCCCCACACAGCAGAGCGCCTCCAAACCTGCAGATGCCCAGTGACCGGTCCACTGTGCACCCTCTGGCGCCCTCCTCCCCGCTCCTCCTCCTTCTGCCCCGCTGGCTCAGCCCTGGTCCCACCACATCCTCACCCAGGGCCAGCACTGCTGCAGGAACACCCTCGGCAGGCCGCCCAGCCTCACGCCCTCAGGTCCGCACACCTGGTTGGTGCAGCTCTGCCCCTTTCCAGCCCTCACCACCGACTCTCCAACCGCCTGCTCTCCCGCCCTCCGCCCCCAGTCCTACAGAGCGCCTCCTCTGGTCACGGCATCCTGCCCTCCAGGGTCGACAGGGCCTGCACAATCCTGGGCCTGCACACAACTGGGCCTGCACACTCCTGGACCTGCGCACTCCTGGACCTACGCACACCTGGGCCTGCAGGAACCTGGGCCTGTACACTCCCGGGCCCGTTCCGTATTGTATCTGCACACTTCTGGGCCTGCACGCTCCTGGACCTGCGCACACCTGGGCCTGCACGAACTTTGGCCTGTACACTCCTGTATCTGCTCACTCTTGTGACTGCATACTCCTGGGCCTGTACAACCCTGGGCCTTCTCTCTCCTGGGCCTGCCCCAGTTCGGCCGGCACTCTCCTGGAGCTGCACACTCCTGGGCCTGACCTATCGTACGCCTGCACAGTCCTGGATCTGCACACTTCTGGACCTGCTCCCTCCTGTGCCATCACCCTTCTGGGACTGCACACTTGTGCGCCTGCACACCCCTGTGCCTGACACACCTGGGCCTGCACGCTCCTCGGCCTGCACACTCCTCTTGTCTGCACACTCCTGGGCCTCACCTATCCTACGCCTGCAGTCCTGGATCTGCACACTTCTGGGCCTGCTCCCTCCTGTGCCATCACACTTCTGGGACTGCACACTTGTGCGCCTGCACACTCCTGTGCCTGACACACCTGGGCCTGTACGCTCCTGGGCCTGTACACTCCTGGGCCAGCCCTGGCCTGGGCCTGCACACTAATAGGCCTGACACTCCTGGGAATGCACACTCCTGGGCCTGCACACTCCTCTGTCTGCACACTCCTGGGCCTGCCCCATTTGGCCCTGCCCTCTCCTGTGACGGCCCTCACCTGTCCTGCACACACCTGGGCCTGAACACTACAGGCCCTGCACACATCAGGCCCTCTACACTCCTGGGCCTGCCTTCTACTGGGACCGAACAATCCCTCGTCTGCACACTCCTGGGCCTGCACGCTCCTGGGCCTTTCCGTGCCTGGGCCTGCCCCCAATTCGGCTGGCCCTCTCCTGGACCTGCACACTCTTCGGCCTGCACACTCCTGGGACTGCACTCTCCTTGGCCTGCACACTCTTGGGCCTTCTCCCTCCTGTGCCTGCACACTCATAGGCCTGTTCCAACCTGTGCCGGCACACCTCTGGGTCTGCACACTACTGTGATGCATACTCCTGGGCCTGCACACTCCTGGACTTGTACACTCCTGGGCCTGCCCACTAATGGGCCTGCACACTCCTGGAAATGTACCATCCTGGGCCTGCACACTCCTCTGTCTGCACACTCCTAGGCCTGCACACTCCTGGGCCTGCACATCCCAGAGCCTGCACACACCTGGGCCTCTACACTCCTGGGCCAGTACACTCGAGTACCTGCTCTACCCCGTGTTTGCACACCCCTGAGACTGCACAGTCCCAGGTCTGCACACTCTTTGGCCTGCACACTCCTAGGCCTGTTCCGTCTTGTGTCTGCAGACCTCTGGGGCTGCACACTCCAGGGCCTACACACACCTGGGCCTGCACGAATCTGGGCCTGTTCACTCCTGGGCCTGCACACTCCTGTCTCTGCACACTCCTGGCCTTGGATACTCCTGGGACAGTACACTCCTGGGACTGACCTGCCCTGGGCCTGCACTCTCCTGGCCCTGGACAAGCTTCTGTCTGCACACACCTGGGGCTGCACACTCCTGGGCCTGCACACTCCTGGGCCTGCCCTCTCCTGGGCCTACACTCTCCTTGGCCTGCACACTCCTGGGCCTGCTCCCTCCTGTGCCGGCACACTCCTGGGCCTACTCCCACTTGTGCCTGCACACTCCTAGGCCTGTTCCCACCTGTGCCGGCACACTCCTGGGACTACACACTCCTATGTCTGCACACCCCTGGGCCTGCACACTCCTGGACCTGTACACTCTTGGGCCTGCACAATAATGGGCCTGCACACTCCTGGAAATGCACCCTCCTGGGCCTGCACACTCCTCTGTCTGCACACTACTAGGCCTGCACACTCCAGGGCCTGCTGACTTCTGTGTCTGCACACTCTTGGGCCTGCCTTCTCCTGGGCCCGCACAATCCCTCGTCTGCACACTCCTGGGCCTGTACGTTCCTGGGCCTTTCCTCGCCTGGGCCGCCCCCAATTAGACCCGCCCTCTCCTTGACCTGCACACTCCTGGGCCTGCACACTCCTGGGCCTGCACACTCCTGGGCATGCCCTCTCTTCGGCCTGTACACTCCTGGACCTGCACACTCCTGGACTTGTACACACCTGGGCCTGCCCTGGCCTGGGCCTGCACACTAATGGGCCTGAACACTCCTGTGCCTGCACACTCCTGGGCCTTTCCTTGCCTGCACCTGCCCCCAATTTGGCAGAACCCGGTCCCAGTATCCATCCAACCTGCAGGGGACTGTGTGGGAATCACACAAGGATGTGTGACCAGAAGGCAAAAAAAAAGCAGGGAGCCACTGTGGGGCAGCGCACCCTAGAGGCCTAGATGGGGCACTGGGCCTGAATCTGACATGACAGAACGACCTAGGAGGTCGCATGCCAGAATGGACGATATCAGAGTTGTGTTTAATTTCAACCCGCCGACAGGGAGCTGGGAAGCAGGCGGCAAGGAGGGTGACTTTCCCCAGATCCCAGGGCAGACCCCGGCCTGTGTGGGGTGTGCCCTGCTCCCCACAAGCCCTCTGTGGGGCCCTTCCTTTGCTGAGTCTGTGCATGAGCTCCCTGTGATGCCAGCCCGCAGAGGTGACAGGTGCAGTAGGTGTTTGTGGTTCTAGAGACATGATGGCTTTCCTAGGAAGCAGGGTCCTGAATGATCCCCACTGGGCCAATGGGGGATTGGGGAGACCCTGAGAAGCAGGTGGCTTGTCCAGGGTGACAGCACTGCTGGCGGGGGAGCCGGGTCTGAACCCAGCTGTGTCGTCAGAGCTGTGACCCTGGCTGCATCCAGGCCTCCCCAGGGCAATAGGAGGGGCCGAGTTGGTGTCACTGGGTGGACATGGCATGGGGTGGGAAGTGAGCCATCAGCAGCCCAGAGAGGCCCTTGGGGAGCTTTGTGTAAGGAGGAAGCTTGGGGAAGGGGACCCCAGGAAGTGACCTCACTTCCCTGGCAACAGAGCCCAACAGAACTTGGGACCCAGGTCACCAGGCACCCGCTGTGTAGAGAAGGACACTTCTCAACTGACTTGGCTGGTGAACTCAGCTCAGCTCAGACATGTTTTGTTGCATCCCAAGATCCCGAGGTCGCGGCCCCCGGAAAGCCCGCAGCAACGGCCTTTGCCAACAGTGCCGACAGTGGGTCGGGTCTCACCCCAGGCGCCTCTGGCCTTTTGGCCAGAGGGACCGAAAGGTAACACAGGGAGGCCCAGGGCAGGCCCGCCCAGGCCGGGTCACCACTCAGACCCCACCCGGGTGGCCCCACGGCCCCTTCCTGACTGGTGGCGGTGGGGCAGTCATGTTGGGGGGGGGTCCTGCCTCAAGCAAGAGCAGGCTGAGGAAGGGTCAGAGGCCTGGGGGGCCGATCACGTCCCCAGCCTGGGTCCAAGTGGGCTGGCTGGGATGTGGAGAACCGGGGCAGGGCCCTGCTGCCCGAGGTGGCGCCCATGCCCTAGGGTGTGTCTCTTGCCTCCCGGGTGACTGAGATGACCAAGGTCCCAGTCTGATCTGGCAGCAGAGGGTCGAGTGGGGCAGAAGCAGGAGTGGTCCTGGCCGGGCAGGGCTCTGAGACCTCCGGACCGGGCCGGCTGCCGGTCACTGTCATTGCAGAGCCAGACACCGCAGGATCCGGGGAACCAGGACACTCATGCCACCTCTCCAAGTGAGGGGCTGGTGTGCCACACTGTGGAAGGCCAGCACAGGCTCCAGAAGAGTCTGGGTATGAAGGGCTCCCCACCACCACGGCCTCCTGCCCAGACATCGCCCAGGTCTCTCCCCAGGATCTTGCCCAGGGCTGAGGGGCAGCTCAGCACCCCCGGCTCTGACCTGGAGCACCGTGCCCACCTCCTGGGGATTCAGGTAGAGGACCAGGAGCCCCCCGAAGCAGAGCCCAAAGGTGAGAAGGGCGGGGCCGGTGTGGGTGTGTAGGTGAGGGAGGGCGGAGGGCTGGGCCACACAGGGAGGCATCCCCAAAGTCTGTAGTTGGGACCAGAGCAAAGACTGGCCTCAGACCACCTGTCTGGAAGAATTCAGTCACAGAACAAGTGCCTGTGGGCACTTGCTCAGTGGGAGCTGCCTGCAAAGCTCTGGGAAGATTTCTGTCCTTGAAAAGGCACGTGGAAAGGGAGGCATGTGGGTACCTTTTTCCAGGTTGTGCCTGAGCAGAACCACTAGACTTAAAGCTCTCTCCACGTCCAACAGTTACAGGTCCAGAGCAGGCAGAGGCAGGGGAAGACGCCAGAAAACAAAAACAGGACCACCAGGGTCCAGCACGAGACCGCGAACACCCTCCAGCTGCTCCTGCTGAACATGAAGATCCTGCTGCTCCAGCTGCATATGAAGAGCCTGCCGCTCCTGCTGATCTTGCCACTCCCGAAGAGCCTGCAGCTCCTACTGATCTTGCCGCTCCTGAACAGCCTGCAGCTCCTGAAGAGCCCGCCGCTCCTGAAGCGCCTGCCATTCCTGCTGATCTAGCTGCTCCTGAAGAGCCTGCTGCTCCTGCTCATCTAGCCGCTCCTGAACAGCCTGCAGCTCCTGAAAAGCCTGCAGCTCCTGAAGAGCCTGCCGCTCCTGCTGATCTTGCCACTCCTGAAGAGCCTGCTGCTCCTGCTGCTCTAGCCGCTCCTGAAGAGCCCGCCACTCCTGAAGAACCTGCCGCTCCTGCTGATCTAGCCGCTCCTGAAGAGCCCGCCATTCCTGCTGATCAAGCCGCTCCTGAAGAGCCTGCCGCTTCTGCTGATCTAGCCGCTCCTGAAGAGCCTGCCGCTCCTGAAGAGCCCGCCGATCCTGAAGAGCCTGCTGTTCCTGCTGATCTAGCCGCTCCTGAAGCGCCTGCCATTCCTGCTGATCTAGCCACTCCTGAAGAGCCCGCTGCTCCTGCTAATCTAGCCGCTCCTGAACAGCCTGCAGCTCCTGAAGAGCCTGCCGCTCCTGCTGATCTTGCCACTCCTGAAGAGCCTGCCGCTCCTGCTGCTCTAGCCGCTCCTGAAGAGCCCGCCACTCCTGAAGAACCTGCCGCTCCTGCTGATCTAGCCGCTCCTGAAGAGCCTGCCGCTCCTGCTGATCTTGCCACTCCTGAAGACCCTGCAGCTCCTGCTGATCTTGCCACTCCTGAAGAGCCTGCAGCTCCTGCTGATCTTGCCGCTCCTGAAGAGCCCGCTACTCCTGAAGAGCCCGCCGCTCCTGCTGATCTTGCCACTCCTGAAGAGCCTGCAGCTCCTACTGATCTTGCCGCTCCTGAACAGCCTGCAGCTACTGAAGAGCCCGACGCTCCTGAAGAACCTGCCGCTCCTGCAGATCTAGCCGCTCCTGAAGAGCCCGCCATTCCTGCTGATCTAGCCGCTCCTGAAGCGCCTGCCGCTCCTGCTGATCTAGCCACTCCAGAAGAGCCCGCTGCTCCTGATCATCTAGCCGCTCCAGAACAGCCTGCAGCTCTTGAAAAGCCTGCAGCTCCTGAAGAGCCTGCCGCTCCTGCTGCTCTAGCCGCTCCTGAAGAGCCCGCTGCTCCTGCTGATCTAGCCGCTCCTGAAGAGCCCGCCGCTCCTGAAGAGCCCGCCGGTCCTGCTGATCTAGCCGCTCCTGAAGAGCCTGAAGCTCCTGAAGAGCCTGCCGCTCCTGCTGATCTTGCCACCCCTGAAGAGCCTGCAGCTCCTGCTGATCTTGCCGCTCCTGAAGAGCCCGCCGCTCCTGAAGAACCTGCCGTTCCTGCTGATCTAGCCGCTCCTGAAGAGCCTGCCGCTCCTGCTGATCTTGCTGCTCCTGAAAAGCCTGCAGATCCTGCACCTGCACCTGCGCCGCTGGGCAGTGGAGAACCATTTCGGGCATCATCACCCCTTAGGGCTGAGCCCCCTCTGCCCCCTCCTACACCTTCTCCAAAATCCCAACATGTATCCCCTCCCCTACCCGAAGTTGACTTCCCTACCCCTGAATTTGCTTTTGTTTTCTTCTTCTTTAGTTTAGTTTATTTGTTTTACATCATTTATGGCATTCTATAATTTTCCATTTCCCACTTCCTTTAATAAAATACAGATTTTTTCCCTTTTAAACTGCATTTCAGGAACATTAAGTGCATTCCCATGCTGTCCGACCATCACTACCATGTAGTTTTATGCTATTTATGCCCGTGAAGTACATCCCACCACGGCCTCAAACCCCTCATCTGAGGACGGACTGATGCCTGAAATGGTGGGAGATGACAGGTGTGGGCACGTTGCTGGGATCAGAGTTGATCCCAGGGAACCCACTGTATTGATGGGCAGCAGGTTCAGTGTCCAGGTGCTCTGTTCCGGGGAGGGCGGCTAGAGATGTGCAGAGTCCCCTCCCAGCGGTCCCCGTGCCTGTGTTGGGAACTGACCATCAAGGGGGGCCTGGTGAATGAACCGGACGCTAGAAAGGGACACCCCTAACTCCCCCAATTTGGAAGGCGGGGCTCCTTCTCCCTGCTGAGTGATGTGGCAACTGAGAATATCACACCCCCCACGCCCTAGCAGAAACTTCTCCTCTCACAGAGCCCACCCTCCCATGGGTCCCACTTTCCCCTGAACCCAGAGGCAGAGCCCCTCTGCCAGACAAGGGATGGGTAGGAGGGGTGGCTGCAACCTTACGGGAGTGGGCGTGCACCGTGCTTGACCCCTGAGCTCCCAGCTGTGCAGCAGAGGCCCAGGGAGGACTTGCCAGGGAGGGCCGCAGGGCAGGGGCAGGGCTGAGTTCTGCATGAATCCTGACTATGCGGGGGCCGAGGGACCTGGTTTTGAGCCACGTCCTGGGTCTGGGCACGATGCCTTGTGA
Organism: Vicugna pacos; assembly: GCF_048564905.1. Classification (NCBI taxonomy): domain Eukaryota; kingdom Metazoa; phylum Chordata; class Mammalia; order Artiodactyla; family Camelidae; genus Vicugna; species Vicugna pacos. Next base: position 171,317 of record NW_027328882.1, on the reverse strand, counting down.
TCCCACAAGGGAGACCTCTCTGCTCTCATTGTTCAGATGGGAAGACTTGAGCCTGCCCACCTGAAGCGACGCCCTGCTTCCCCAATTGGGGAGGAGGCTGAGTTGGACTGGGCCCCACAATCTTCAAGGAAGATTGCTCTCCCCAAGGTTGGCTCTCTGGGTATAAACCTGGGCAAGGGAGTCCTGACTACCCCCTGCGCCTGCTCTGTGCTGGTAACCTCAGTACACAGAAGCCTTGAGTCTCAGTCCACCCAGGAACCAAACGTTCACCCGCCTACAGCAGAGACAACTGAGGCTCAAAGAGGAAGGTCTGCCCTGGAGATGGTGTGGAGGCCCAAGTCTCAGAAGACAGGTGAAGCCAGGGTCTCAAGGATACTGCACAAACAGGACTTCACTCTGAACTGGGAATGTTGTGGAAAGACCCTGGGGGCCAGGGTGGAGGAGATGGGAAGCAGACCAGAGCCCGGGGGAAGGCAGGGAGCCCCAGGAATGCCTCCATGCCCTCGGCACAGGGCAGGGGAGCAGCTCTGAAGATATGACAGCCGAGGCTGCCCAGGGGGCCTTCATCACTACCACTTTGCTCGGATGACCTCAACAGCCCCATGACCACACCCATTTGACAGATGCAGACAGACACCAAGTTAGCCACCAGGCTGACAAGGAGAGGAGCTGGGATCAAATCCAGGATCAGATTCCAAGTGCTCCGCTCGCTGGCCCCAGACTAAGCCTGCCTGCCAAAACCGACCCCAGGGCCTCCCGCCTGGCACTCTATATATACCTCAGTGGGCTCCCCTGCTGAGCCATCCCATCCCATCCCATCACACTGAGACAAAAGCACAGAGGCCTGGGGTCCAGGAGACAGGACTGGTAGCAGGGCCAGGGTGGGCACGTTCTGCCCACCCCCCTTTGCTGCCCCAGCCCAGGTGTCAAGTGGAAGCCTGACTGACGTGGAAACTGGCAGTGGGTGGGAGAGACAGGATGCCCCTTAGTTTCCCTGGCAACTGCTGCAGAACTGAGTCTTTCAGGATAAATTCAAGTTAGGCCTCAGCTGCTGAAACACCCATTATTTCAAGGCTGGTTACCTTGGTGACCCAGGTGGTGAGGACGTGGTGGGAGGAGGGGGTGGAGAGGCCAGGCAGGGGGCCACCGGCTCAGAGGACAGGCTGACCCTCAGACCTAGACATGACCCTGGTCACACACTGAGCCTTGAATTTCATCACAGACTGACCTCGGGTCCTGACACAGGGTGCCTGGCCCTTATCACAGACGAGCCCTGTTCCTGGTCCCAGACCGCCACCTGAGCTTGGCCGCGCAACCACCACGGAGGGACACTCAGCGAGTGGTGACTGCTACTTCTGTTATCATTGCTGTGCCGTTAACGTGCGTCCCACTCACAGCTGACACCTAACGAATGTCATTCAGACTAGCGTAACCGCAATGGGGGACTGTTCGCAAGGACTCCTGGGGCCCACAGTGCTCGGCAGAGGCTCGCAGGACCCCCTCTGCTGGGTGGCCACAGGGCTCCTGGGCTGGGTGGGCTGTGAGGGGGCAGCAGAGGAGTGGGCAAGGCTGGGGGGAGGGCTGCCCCTCCAGGCCCAGAAGGAAGCAGCCATTCTCCCCCGGCTCAACGCCCCCTCTGTCTGGAAGCCTCACTTTCATCTCATTACCTGATAAACTGAGCAAATGAACGGCAGCCAGGCAGCCTTGGCCACCCAGGAGACAGGGCACACGGTCAGGGGGCTCCCAGCCTCCTTCCCACCCTGGCGCCCCAGCCTGCAGGCTATGGCCTCTCTGGCCCACGGGGCCTCAGTCGGCCGGGATGAGGGCCCTGGGAGAGGCCCGCATCCTGCTAGGCCTTCCTGCTTCCTGGGCAGAGCTCTCCCCAGCCCAGCAGGTGAGGCAGCAGAGGCAGTGGGTCCGCCCCTGTCCATTCCTGCCCTGTCCTCGCCCACCAGGCCGGTTCCCCAGGCATCCAGGCCGTACTCCACGACCTGTGAAGTTAGGGCGTGTCCTGGGGCATGGAGTTCCTCCTCAGCCCAGTACATGGATGTGCAAATGAGGACCACAGGGGACAGGACAGCTCTCTGAATTCCCCCACCCAGTCCCCAGTCCCCTCCACCCTAGCCCCCATGGGTCCTGACTTGGGCCATCTGTCCAGAGGCAGGCAAACGCAGAGAAGACTACCATGAGAGGGAGAGGGATACAGAGCTAAGAGGCCAGGAGAGCAGGAGAGCAGCTGCAGAGGTGCAGCCAGGCAGGGACAGAGGTGGAGGACAGGGGACAGTTGCTCAGGCCCAACAAACACTTCCCACTTGAGCCTGCACATTCCTGGGCCTGCACACTGCTGGGCCTGCACAAACCTGGGCCTGCACGAACCTGGGACTCTTGACAGCCGTGCCTGCCCTCTCCTAGGCATTCACACTCCTGGAACTGCACACTCATTGGCCTGCACCCACCTGGAGCTGCACAATCATGAGCCTGCACATACTTGGGCCTGCACCCTGCTGGGCCTGCACATTTCTGGGCCTGCCTTCTCCTGGGCCCGCACAATCCCTCATCTGCACACTCCTGGGCCTGGACATTCCTGGGCCTGCAGAGTACTGGGCCTGTATACCCCTGGGCCTGCACACTCCTGTCTCTGCACACTTCGGGTTCTGCACACCCCTCGGTCTGTATACTCCTGGGCCTGTACACACCTGGGCCTGCACACTCCTCTGTCTGCACACTCCTGGGCCAGCACACCCATGGAACTGCACACTCTGGTGTCTTCACACTCCTGGGCCTGCACGCTCCTGGGCCTTTCCTCACCTGGGCCTGCCCCCAGTTCGGCCCGCCCTCTCCTGGACCTGCACACTCTTGGGCCTGCACACTCCTGGGCCTGCACACTCCTGTCTCTGCACACTCCGGGGTCTGCACACTCCTCGGTCTGTATACTCCTGGGCCTGTACACTCATGGGCCTGCCGTGGCCTTGGCCTGCACGCTCCTGGTCCTGCACACACCTCTGTCTGCACACTCCTGGGCCTGCATACCCCTGCATCTTCACACTCCTGGGCCTGCACAACCCAGAGCCTGCACAGATCGGGGCCTCTACACACCTGGGCCAGTACACACGTGTGCTTGCTCCCCCCCGTGTCTGCAAACTCCTGGGACTGCACATTCCTGGGTCTGCACACACCTTGGCCTGCACACTCATGGGCCTGTTCCGTCTTGTGTCTGCATACCTCTGGGCCTGCACACTCCAGGGCCTGCACACACCTGGGCCTGCACGAACCTGGGCCTCTTGACTCCTGGGCCTGCCCTTTCCTAGGCCTGCCCACTCCTGTGCCTACACATTCCTGGGCCTGCACACTCCTGGACCTGTACACTCCTGGGCGTGCCCTGGCATGGGCCTGCACACAAATGGGCCTGCACTCTCCAGGGACTGCACCCTCCTGGGCCTGCACACTCCTCTGTCTGCACACTCCTGGGCCTGCCCCAAATTGCCCTGCCCTCTCCTGTGACGGCCCTCACAAGTCCTGCACACTCCTAGGCCTGCACACTCGTGTACCTCCTCCCTCCTGTGCCTGCACACTCCTGGCCATGTACACTCATGGGCCTGCCCTCTGCATGGCGTGCACGGTCCTAGGACTCCCCATTCCTGCGCCTGGACACCCTTGGGCCTGCCCTCTCCTGGGCCTGCACACTCTGGGGCCTGCCCTCACCTGGTTCTGCACACTACTGGGACTGTACACCCCTGGACCTGTACACTGCTGTGCCTTCCCTGGTCTGGGCCTTCCCTGGCCTGGGCCTGAAAACTACTGGGCCTGAAAACTGCTGGAACTGCACACTCATTGGCCTGCAAACTCCAGGACCTGCACAATCTTGGGCTTGAACACACCTGGGCCTGTATACTCCTGGGCCTGCACACTCCTGTCTCTGCACACTGTGGTGTTTGCACACGCCTGGGCCTGCACGAACGTGGGCCTGTACACTCCTGGGCCTGCACACACCTGAGTCTGCACACTCCGGGGTCTGCACACTCCTCGGTCTGTATACTCCTGGGTTGTACACTCCTGGGCCTGACCTGGCCTGGGCCTGCACGCTCCTGGGCCTGCACACTCCTCTGTCTGCACACTTCTGGGCATGCACAACCCTAGACCCTATACTCCTGGGCCTGCGCATCCCAGAGCCTGAACACACCTGGGCCTCTATACTCCTGGGCCACTACTCTCATGTGCCTGCTCCGCCCCGTGTCTACACACTCCTGGCACTGCACAGTCCTGGACCTGCACACTCCTGGGCCTGCCCTGGCCTGGGCCTGCACACTAATGGGCCTACACACACCTAGGAATGCACCCTCCTGGGCCTGCACACTCCTCTGTCTGCACACTCGTGGGCCTTCCCTGGTCTGGGCCTTCCCTGGCCTGGGCCTGCAAACTACTGGGCCTGCAAACTCCTGGAACTGCACACTCATTGGCCTGCACACTCCAGGACCTGCACAATCTTGGGCTTGAACACACCTAGGCCTGTATACTCCTGGACCTGCACACTCCTGTCTTGCACACTCTGGTGTTTGCACACGCCTGGGCCTGCACGAACTTTGGCCTGTACACACCTGGGCCTGCACACTCCTGTATCTGCTCACTTCTGAGACTGCATACACCTGGGCCTGCAAACTCCTGGGCCTGTACACTCCTGGGCCTGAACACTCCTGGACCTGTACACTCCTGGGCATGCCCTGGCCTGGGCCTGCACACTAATGGTGCTACACCCACCTAGGAATGCACACTCATGGGCCTGCACACTCCTGGGCCTGCCGACTCCTGAGCCTGCATTCTCCTGGTCCTTTCCTCGCCTGGGCCACCACCTATTAGGCCCGCCCTCTCTTTGACGTGCACACGCTTGGGCCTGCTCACTCCTCTGTCTGCACACCCCTGCGCCTTGACACCCCTGGACCTGCACACTCCGGGGCCTGCGCATCCCATGGCCTGCACACACCTGGGCCTCTACACTCCTGGGCCAGTACAGTCATGTGCCTGTTCCGCCCCGTGTCTGCACACTCTTGGGACCGCACAGTCCTGGCTATGCACACTCCTTGGCCTGCAGACTCCTAGGCCTGTTCGACTTCTGTCTGCACACCTCTGGGCCTGCACACTACAGGGCCTGCACATACCTGGGCCTGCACGAACCTGGGCCTCTTCACTGCTGGTCCTGCCCTCTCCTAGGCCTGCACACTCCTGGAACTGTACACTCATGGGCCTGCACACTCCTGGACCTGAACAATCTTGAGCCTGCACAATCCTGGGCCTGTACGCTCCTGGGCCTGCACACTCCTGTGCCTGCCCTCTCTTGGCCCTGCACTCTCCTTGGCCTGCACACTCCTGGCCTGTTCCCTCCTGTGCCGGCACACTCCTGGGACTGCACACTCCTGGGCCTGCCCTGGCCTGGGCCTGCACCCTCCTCTGTCTGCACACTCCTGGGACTGCACAGCCCTGAGCCTGTACACTCCTGGACCTGCACACTTCTGTCTCTGCACACTCTGGTGTCTGCACACTCCTGGACATGCACACTCCTGGGCCTGTACACTCCTAGGCCTGCCTTATCCTGGCCCTGGACACTCTTCTGTCTGCACACTCCTGGGGCTGCACACTCTTGGGCCTGCACACTCCTGGACCTGTACAATCCTGGGCCTTCCCTGGTCTGGGTCTTCCCTGGCCTGGTCCTGCACACTAATGGGCCTGAACACTCCTGGTCCTGTACACACCTCGGCCTGCACCCTACTGGTCCTGCACACTCCTCTGTTTGCACACACATGGAACTGCACACCCCTTGGCCTGCACACTCCCAGACCTGCACAATCTTGAGCCTGCACAATCCTGGGCCTGTACACTCCTGGGCCTACACACCCCCAGGCCTGCACACTGCTGGGCCTGCACACTCCTGAGCCTCCCTTCTCCTGGGCCTGCACAATCCCTCATCTGCACACTCCTAGGCCTGCACACCCTTGGGCCTGCACACTCCTGGGCCTGCACACTCCTGTCTCTGCACACTCCGGGGACTGCACAGTCCTCGGTCTGTATACTCCTGGGCCTGTACACTCCTGGGCCTGCCGTGGCCTGGGCCTGCACACTCCTCAGCCTGCACACTCCTCTGTCTGCACACTCCTGGGCCTGCACACACCTGGGCAGGCACACTCCAGGGCCCTCTGACACCTGTGCCTGCACACTCTTGGGCCTGTCTTCTCCTGGGCCCGCATGAACCTGGGCCTCTTCACTGCTGGTCCTGCCCTCTCCTAAGCCTGCACACTCCTGGAACTGCACACTCATGGGCCTGCAGACTCCTGGACCTGCACAATCTTGAGCCTGCACCATCCTGGGCCTGTACGCTCCTGGGCCTGCACACTCCTGTGCCTGCCCTCTCTTGGCCCTGCACTCTCCTGTGCCTGCACACTCCTGGGCCTGCTCCCACCTATGCCTGCACCCTCCTAGGCCTGTTCCCACGTGTGCCGGCACACTCCTGGGACTGCACACTCCTGGGCCTGCACACTCCTGTGCCTGCCCTCTCTTGGCCCTGCACTCTCCTTGGCCTGCACACTCCTGGCCTGTTCCCTCCTGTGCCTGCACACTCCTGGGCCTGCTCCCACCTATGCCTGCACACTCCTAGGCCTGTTCCCACGTGTGCCGGCACACTCCTGGGACTGCACACTCCTGGGCCTGCCCTGGCCTGGGCCTGCACCCTCCTCTGTCTGCACACTCCTGGGACTGCACAGCCCTGAGCCTGTACACTCCTGGACCTGCACACTTCTGTCTCTGCACACTCTGGTGTCTGCACACTCCTGGGCCTGTACACTCCTAGGCCTGCCCTATCCTGGCCCTGGACACTCTTCTGTCTGCACACTCCTGGGGCTGCACACTCCTGGGCCTGCACACCCCTGGGCATGCCCTCTCCTGGGCCTGCAAACTCCTGGGCCTGCACACTCCTCTGTCTGCACACTCCGGGGCCTTCCCTCTCCTGGGCCTGCCCCCAGTTCGGCCGGCACTCTCCTGGAGCTGCACACTCCTGGGCCTGACCTATCGTACGCCTGCACAGTCCTGGATCTGCACACTTCTGGACCTGCTCCCTCCTGTGCCATCACCCTTCTGGAACTGCACATTGGGCGCCTGCACACTCCTGTGCCTGACACACCTGGGCCTGCACGCTCCTCGGCCTGCACACTCCTCTTGTCTGCACACTCCTCTTGTCTGCACACTCCTGGGCCTGTTCCGTCTTGTGTCTTCACACCTCTCGGCCTGCGCACTCCAGGGCCTGAACACACCTGGGCCTGCACGAACCTGGGCCTGTTCACTCCTGGGCCTGCCCTCTCCTTGGCCGGCACGAACCTGGGCCTAAACACCCCTGGGCCTGCCCTGGCCTGGGCCTGCACACTAATGGGGCTGCACACACCTAGGAATGCACCCACCTGGGCCTACACACTCTTCTGTCTGTACACTCCTGGGCCTGCACACTCCTGGGCATGCACACTCCTCTGTCTGCACACTCCTCGGCCTACACACTCCTAGGCCTGCACACTCCTGGGCCTGCTGACCCCTGTGTCTGCACACTCTTGGGCCTGCACACACCTGGACCTGTACCATCCTGGGCCTTCCCTGGACTGGGTCTTCCCTGGCCTGGGCCTGCACACTACTGGGCCCGCACACTTCTGCAACTGCACACTCATCGGCCTGCAAAGGCACGACCTGCACAATATTGGGCCTGAACACACATAGGCCTTTATCCTCCTGGATCTGCACACTCCTGGGCCTGCACACTGCTGGACCTGCACAGCACTGGGCCTAAACACACCTGGGCCTGCACACTCCTTCTCTGCACACTCCTATCTCTGCACACTCTGGTGTCTACACACTCCAGGGCCTGCACGAACCTAGGCCTGCTCCCTCCTGTGCCTGCATACTCCTGGGCCTGCTCCCACCTGTGCCTGCACACTCCTAGCCCTGTTCCCACCTGTGCTGGCACATTCCTGGGACTGCACACTTCTGTGCCTGCACACTTTTGGGCCTGCACACCCCTGGGCCTGCACACTCCTGGACCTGTACACTCCTGGGCCTTCCCTGGTCTGGGCATTCCCTGGCCTGGGCCTGCAAACTCCTGGGCCTATACACTCCTGGGCCTGCACACTCCTGTACCTGTACACACCTGGGCCTGCCCTGGCCTGGGACTGCACACTAATGGGGCTGCACACACCTAGGAATGCACCCCCCTGGGCCTGCACACTCCTCTGTCTGCACACTCCTGGGCCTGCATAACCCTGGATCTGCACACTCCTGGGCCTGCGCATCCCAGAGCATGCACAGATCTGGGCCTCTACACACCTGGGCCAGTACACACGTGTGCTTGCTCCCCCCCGTGTCTGCAAACTCCTGGGACTGCACATTCCTGGGTCTGCAACACCTTGGCTTGCACACTCATGGGCCTGTTCCGTCTTGTGTCTGCATACCTGTGGGCCTGCACACCCCAGGGCCTGCACACACCTGGGCCTGCACGAACGTGGGCCTCTTGAATCCTGGGCCTGCCCTTTCCTAGGCCTGCCCACACCTGTGCCTACACATTCCTGGGCCTGCACACTCCTGGACCTGTACACTCCTGGGCGTACCCTGGCATGCGCCTGCACACTAATGGGCCTGCACTCTCCAGGGACTGCACCCTCCTGGGCCTGCACACTCCTCTGTCTGCACACTCCTGGGCCTGCCCCAAATTGCCCTGCCCTCTCCTGTGACGGCCCTCACAAGTCCTGCACACTCCTAGGCCTGCACACTCGTGTACCTCCTCCCTCCTGTGCCTGCACACTCCTGGCCATGTACACTCATGGGCCTGCCCTCTGCATGGCGTGCACGGTCCTAGGACTCCCCATTCCTGCGCCTAGACACCCTAGGGCCTGCCCTCTCCTGGGCCTGCACACTCTGGGGCCTGCCCTCACCTGGTTCTGCACACTACTGGGACTGTACACCCCTGGACCTGTACACTGCTGTGCCTTCCCTGGTCTGAGTCTTCCCTGGCCTGGGCCTGAAAACTACTGGGCCTGAAAACTGCTGGAACTGCACACTCATTGGCCTGTAAACTCCAGGACCTGCACAACCTTGGGCTTGAACACACCTGGGCCTGTATACTCCTGGGCCTGCACACTCCTGTCTCTGCCCACTGTGGTGTTAGCACACGCCTGGGCCTGCAAGAACGTGGGCCTGTACACTCCTGGGCCTGCACACACCTGAGTCTGCACACTCCGGGGTCTGCACACTCCTCGGTCTGTATACTCCTGGGTTGTACACTCCTGGGCCTGACCTGGCCTGGGCCTGCACGCTCCTGGGCCTGCACACTCCTCTGTCTGCACACTTCTGGGCATGCACAACCCTAGACCCTACACTCCTGGGCCTGCGCATCCCAGAGCCTGAACACACCTGGGCCTCTATACTCCTGGGCCACTACTCTCATGTGCCTGCTCCGCCCCGTGTCTACACACTCCTGGCACTGCACAGTCCTGGACCTGCACACTCCTGGGCCTGCCCTGGCCTGGGCCTGAACACTAATGGGCCTACACACACCTAGGAATGCACCCTCCTGGGCCTGCACACTCCTCTGTCTGCACACTCGTGGGCCTTCCCTGGTCTGGGCCTTCCCTGGCCTGGGCCTGCAAACTATTGGGCCTGCAAACTCCTGGAACTGCACACTCATTGGCCTGCACACTCCAGGACCTGCACAATCTTGGGCTTGAACACACCTAGGCCTGTATACTCCTGGACCTGCACACTCCTGTCTCTGCACACTCTGGAGTTTGCACACGCCTGGGCCTGCACGAACCTGGGCCTGTACACACCTGGGCCTGCACACTCCTTTATCTGCTCACTCCTGAGACTGCATACACCTGGGCCTGCACATTCCTGTATCTGCTCACTCCTGAGACTGCATACTCCTGGGCCTGCAAACTCCTGGGCATGTACAATCCTGGGCCTGCACACTCCTGGACCTGTACACTCCTGGGCCTGCCCTGGCCTGGGCCTGCACACTAATGGGGCTGCACACACCTAGGAATGCACCCTCCTGGGCCTACACACTCCTCTGTGTGCACACTCCTGAGCCTGCACACCCCTGGGCCTGCACACTCCTCTGTCTGCACATTCCTTGGCCTACACACTCCTAGGCCTGCACACTCCAGGGCCTGCTGACTCCTGTGTCTGCACACTCTTGGGCCTGCACACTCCTGGACCTGTACAATCCTGGGCCTTCCCTGGTCTGGGTCTTCCCTGGCCTGGGCCTGCACACTACTGGGCCCGCACACTTCTGCAACTTCACACTCATCGGCCTGCACAGTCCACGACCTGCACAATATTGGGCCTGAACACAACTAGGCCTGTATCCTCCTGGATCTGCACACTCCTGGGCCTGCACACTCCTCTGTCTGCACACTCCTGGGCCTTCACACACCTGGGCCCGCACACTCCTGGGCCTGCGCATCCCAGAGCCTGCACACACCTGGGCCTCTACACTCCTGGGCCAGTACAGTCGTGTGCCTGTTCCGCCCCGTGTCTGCACACTCTTGGGACCGCACAGTCCTGGCTATGCACACTCCTTGGCCTGCAGACTCCTAGGCCTGTTCGACTTCTGTCTGCACACCTCTGGGCCTGCACACTACAGGGCCTGCACATACCTGGGCCTGCACGAACCTGGGCCTCTTCACTGCAGGTCCTGCCCTCTCCTAGGCCTGCACACTCCTGGAACTGCACACTCATGGGCCTGCCGTCTCCTGGGCCTGCACACCCCTGTCTCTGCACACTCCGGGGACTGCACACTCCTCGCTCTGTATACTCCTGGGCCTTTACACTCCTGGGCCTGCCGTGGCCTGGGCCTGCACGCTCCTGGGCCTGCACTCTCCTCTGTCTGCACACTCCTGGGCCTTCACACCCCTGGACCTGCACACTCCTGGGCCTGCGCATCCCAGAGCCTGCACACACTTTAGCCTCTACACTCCTGGGCCAGTACATTCGTGTGACTGCTCCGCCCCGTGTCTGCACACTCCTGGGACTGCACAGTCCTGGCTATGCACACTTCTTGGCCTGCAGACTCCTGGGGTTGTTCGACTTGTGTCTGCACACCTCTGGGCCTGCACACTCCAGGACCTGCAAATCCTGGGCCTGCACACAACTGGGCCTGCACACTACTGGGACTCCACACTCTCTGTCTGCACTCTCCTGGGCCTGCACACACCTGGGCCAGCACACTCCAGGGCCTGCTGACTCCTGTGTCTGCACACTCTTGGGCCTGCCTTCTCCTGGGCCCGCACAATCCCTCGTCTGCACACTCCTGGGCCGCACGCTCCTGGGCTTTTCCTCGCCTGGGCCTGCCCCCAGTTCGGCCCGCCCTCTCCTGGACCTGCACACTCTTGGGCCTGCACACTCCTCGGCCTGCCCTCTCCTGGGCCTGCACTCTCCTTGGCCTGCACACTCCTGGGCTTGCACACTCCTGGACCTGCACACTACTGGGCCTGCTGAATCCTGTGTCTGCCCACTCCTGCGTCTGCACACTCGTGTGCCTCCTCCCTCCTGTGCCTGAACACTCCTAGGCATGCACACACCTGGGCCTGCCCTCTCTTGGCCCTGCACTCTCCTTGGCCTGCACACTCCTGGCCTGTTCCCTCCTGCGCCTGAACACCCTTAGGCCTCCCCTACCTGGTTCTGCACACTCCTGGGTTGCACACTCCTGGGCCTGCTCCCACCTATGCCTGCACACTCCTAGGCCTGTTGCCACGTGTGCCGGCACACTCCTGGGACTGCACACTCCTGGGCCTGCCATGGCCTGGGCCTGCACCCTCCACTCTCTGCACACTCCTGGGACTGCTCAGGCCTGAGCCTGTACACTCCTGGGCCTGCACACTTCTGTCTCTGCACACTCTGGTGTCTGCACACTCCTGGACATGCACACTCCTGGGCCTGTACTCTCCTAGGCCTGCCCTGGCCTGGGCCTGCACCCTACTGAGCCTGCACACTCCTCTGTATGCACACTCCTGGGCCTGCACACTACTGGGCCTGCACACTCCTGGGCCTCCTCCCACCTATGCCTGCACACTCCTAGGCCTGTTCCCACCTGTGCCAGCAATCTCCTGGGCCTACACACTCCTGCACCTGCACAGTCCTGTGTCTGCATAACCCTGGGCAAGCACACTCTGGGCCTGCACACCCCTGGCCATGCCCTATCCCGGGCCAGCCCCCACTTCGCCCGACCCTCTCATGGACCTGCACACTCCAGGGTCTGCTCACATCTGTCCCTGCACACTCCTGGGCCGGCCCTCTCCAGTGTCTCCACACTCCTGGGCCCGCACACTCCTGGGCCTGCATACTCCTGGACCTGCCCTGTCCCTGGCACCAGCCTCCTTCACCCCAACGGTGCCACTCACACGGCTGTGGCGTCTAGCCAGGAGCCCCCAACCGAAACCCCTCCCGAGGGACCCCCTTGCCGGTCCCCAGGGAAGCAGCGGGGCTCCTCTTACCTGCGAGGCGGAGACGTAGTCCAGCTGCAGCCTGACGTCCAGCTGCCGGGCGTGCAGGGCCAGCGTGCATGAGGACAGCAGGATGGCCGTGATCGGCTGGAAGCTGCCCCCGGAGCCACTACCGCCCCTTGGGGAAGAGGAGGAGGAAAATCCACGTCAGTGCCAAGAACACAGGACCCGTCCACAGAGGGCCCCTCAGGTGTGACAACCCCAGAGGCGCCCGCAGCCGACCTGGGCTGAGAGCCACTTCTCTCGCGGAAGCTCAAGGACCTATGCTGAGCCTCCCTCTCCCTCCCTAAAGAGGGAAAACCCAGAGGTTTTCTAACTTTGCACTCACTGTCCATGTATCAGCCATGTCTAGTTTACCTCCCCAGCACGGCAGACCCCCTCCCTGCCTTCCCCACCCCCTGCAGGCGGCTCTCGGGGGCTGGGGGGGGCGCCCTTCCTCCCTGAGGCCAGCCCTGCTGGGGCAGCAGGTGTAATAGAAAAGACCAGATCTGACTGCCTATTAGATCTGTTCTTTTTCCTTTAACCCTCTGCTGTTTTCCAGGCTGTCTTACCAGCTCTGCACCTTTTGGAAATCAATGTTGCCTTCAGCCTGAAATTGACAGAAGAGCCTGTTCTCAAGGCTCTCAGCCTTCAGGATAAAACCTCTTTTGCTCTCCCATACACACAAGCAGCTGCAGAACAGAAAGTAACATTTGTTTTGTTAGAGGTTTTACAGGGGCCCCATGAGCTGACCCACAACTGCAAAAACAAAGAATTCCTGCACCAAGGACTTTGCACCAACCACCCACAACCCCTCTCCTTTTTAGCGTAAAAGGAGCCTGAATTCTCACTCGGAGAAGGTGGCTCTCCAGGACATTAGCCTGCCATCTTCTCGGTCAGCTGGCTTTCCAAATCAACTCACTATTCTTTACCCCGACACCGCGTCTCCCGATTTCTTGGCCTGTCGTGCGACTTGCGGAATGAGTGTGGACTTGGAAACACAGGGAAGGAAAGCCAAGTCAGGACTCTCACCCTCTGCCTCTGCTCAGAATACCACCAACGGGTTGCTGGGACAGTGGACGGAAAACTGAGGCTGCAACACGACCATGAGCACTGGGCCTGGGTGGGAGAGATGGCGGGTGCTGTCCGAAGCGCACCCGGCCTCCTTCCGAGTCACATCACACCCACGTCCCCAGACCCAGGGAGGCCTGGAGCCCCACACAGCAGAGCGCCTCCAAACCTGCAGATGCCCAGTGACCGGTCCACTGTGCACCCTCTGGCGCCCTCCTCCCCGCTCCTCCTCCTTCTGCCCCGCTGGCTCAGCCCTGGTCCCACCACATCCTCACCCAGGGCCAGCACTGCTGCAGGAACACCCTCGGCAGGCCGCCCAGCCTCACGCCCTCAGGTCCGCACACCTGGTTGGTGCAGCTCTGCCCCTTTCCAGCCCTCACCACCGACTCTCCAACCGCCTGCTCTCCCGCCCTCCGCCCCCAGTCCTACAGAGCGCCTCCTCTGGTCACGGCATCCTGCCCTCCAGGGTCGACAGGGCCTGCACAATCCTGGGCCTGCACACAACTGGGCCTGCACACTCCTGGACCTGCGCACTCCTGGACCTACGCACACCTGGGCCTGCAGGAACCTGGGCCTGTACACTCCCGGGCCCGTTCCGTATTGTATCTGCACACTTCTGGGCCTGCACGCTCCTGGACCTGCGCACACCTGGGCCTGCACGAACTTTGGCCTGTACACTCCTGTATCTGCTCACTCTTGTGACTGCATACTCCTGGGCCTGTACAACCCTGGGCCTTCTCTCTCCTGGGCCTGCCCCAGTTTGGCCGGCACTCTCCTGGAGCTGCACACTCCTGGGCCTGACCTATCGTACGCCTGCACAGTCCTGGATCTGCACACTTCTGGACCTGCTCCCTCCTGTGCCATCACCCTTCTGGGACTGCACACTTGTGCGCCTGCACACCCCTGTGCCTGACACACCTGGGCCTGCACGCTCCTCGGCCTGCACACTCCTCTTGTCTGCACACTCCTGGGCCTCACCTATCCTACGCCTGCACAGTCCTGGATCTGCACACTTCTGGGCCTGCTCCCTCCTGTGCCATCACACTTCTGGGACTGCACACTTGTGCGCCTGCACACTCCTGTGCCTGACACACCTGGGCCCGTACGCTCCTGGGCCTGTACACTCCTGGGCCAGCCCTGGCCTGGGCCTGAATACTAATGGGCCTGCACACTCCTGGGACTGTACCCTCCTGGGCCAGCACACTCCTCTGTCTGCACACTCCTGGGCCTGCACAACCCAGAGCCTGCACACACCTGGGCTGAACACTCCTGTGCCAGTACACTCGTGTGCCTGCTCCCTCCCGTGTCTGCACATTCCTGGGCCTGTACAGTCCTGGGTCTGCACACTCTTTGGCCTGCACACTCCTTGGCCTGTTCCGTATTGTGTCTGCACACTACTGGGTCGGCACACCCTAGAGCCTGCACACTCCTGGGCATGCCCTCTCCTGGGCCTGCACTCTCTTCGGCCTGAACACTCCTAAGCTTGCACACTCCTGGACTTGTACACTCCTGGGCCTGCCCTGGCCTGGGCCTGCACACTAATAGGCCTGACACTCCTGGGAATGCACACTCCTGGGCCTGCACACTCCTCTGTCTGCACACTCCTGGGCCTGCCCCATTTGGCCCTGCCCTCTCCTGTGACGGCCCTCACCTGTCCTGCACACACCTGGGCCTGAACACTACAGGCCCTGCACACATCTGGCCCTCTACACTCCTGGGCCTGCCTTCTACTGGGACCGAACCATCCCTCGTCTGCACACTCCTGGGCCTGCACGCTCCTGGGCCTTTCCGTGCCTGGGCCTGCCCCCAATTCGGCTGGCCCTCTCCTGGACCTGCACACTCTTCGGCCTGCACACTCCTGGGACTGCACTCTCCTTGGCCTGCACACTCTTGGGCCTTCTTCCTCCCGTGCCTGCACACTCATAGGCCTGTTCCAACCTGTGCCGGCACACCTCTGGGTCTGCACACTACTGTGATGCATACTCCTGGGCCTGCACACTCCTGGACTTGTACACTCCTGGGCCTGCCCACTAATGGGCCTGCACACTCCTGGAAATGTACCATCCTGGGCCTGCACACTCCTCTGTCTGCACACTCCTAGGCCTGCACACTCCTGGGCCTGCACATCCCAGAGCCTGCACACACCTGGGCCTCTACACTCCTGGGCCAGTACACTCGAGTACCTGCTCTACCCCGTGTTTGCACACCCCTGAGACTGCACAGTCCCAGGTCTGCACACTCTTTGGCCTGCACACTCCTAGGCCTGTTCCGTCTTGTGTCTGCAGACCTCTGGGGCTGCACACTCCAGGGCCTACACACACCTGGGCCTGCACGAATCTGGGCCTGTTCACTCCTGGGCCTGCACACTCCTGTCTCTGCACACTCCTGGCCTTGGATACTCCTGGGACAGTACACTCCTGGGACTGACCTGCCCTGGGCCTGCACTCTCCTGGCCCTGGACAAGCTTCTGTCTGCACACACCTGGGGCTGCACACTCCTGGGCCTGCACACTCCTGGGCCTGCCCTCTCCTGGGCCTACACACTCCTTGGCCTGCACACTCCTGGGCCTGCTCCCTCCTGTGCCGGCACACTCCTGGGCCTACTCCCACTTGTGCCTGCACACTCCTAGGCCTGTTCCCACCTGTGCCGGCACACTCCTGGGACTACACACTCCTATGTCTGCACACCCCTGGGCCTGCACACTCCTGGACCTGTACACTCTTGGGCCTGCACAATAATGGGCCTGCACACTCCTGGAAATGCACCCTCCTGGGCCTGCACACTCCTCTGTCTGCACACTACTAGGCCTGCACACTCCAGGGCCTGCTGACTTCTGTGTCTGCACACTCTTGGGCCTGCCTTCTCCTGGGCCCGCACAATCCCTCGTCTGCACACTCCTGGGCCTGTACGTTCCTGGGCCTTTCCTCGCCTGGGCCGCCCCCAATTAGACCCGCCCTCTCCTTGACCTGCACACTCCTGGGCCTGCACACTCCTGGGCCTGCACACTCCTGGGCATGCCCTCTCTTCGGCCTGTACACTCCTGGACCTGCACACTCCTGGACTTGTACACACCTGGGCCTGCCCTGGCCTGGGCCTGCACACTAATGGGCCTGAACACTCCTGTGCCTGCACACTCCTGGGCCTTTCCTTGCCTGCACCTGCCCCCAATTTGGCAGAACCCGGTCCCAGTATCCATCCAACCTGCAGGGGACTGTGTGGGAATCACACAAGGATGTGTGACCAGAAGGCAAAAAAAAAGCAGGGAGCCACTGTGGGGCAGCGCACCCTAGAGGCCTAGATGGGGCACTGGGCCTGAATCTGACATGACAGAACGACCTAGGAGGTCGCATGCCAGAATGGACGATATCAGAGTTGTGTTTAATTTCAACCCGCCGACAGGGAGCTGGGAAGCAGGCGGCAAGGAGGGTGACTTTCCCCAGATCCCAGGGCAGACCCCGGCCTGTGTGGGGTGTGCCCTGCTCCCCACAAGCCCTCTGTGGGGCCCTTCCTTTGCTGAGTCTGTGCATGAGCTCCCTGTGATGCCAGCCCGCAGAGGTGACAGGTGCAGTAGGTGTTTGTGGTTCTAGAGACATGATGGCTTTCCTAGGAAGCAGGGTCCTGAATGATCCCCACTGGGCCAATGGGGGATTGGGGAGACCCTGAGAAGCAGGTGGCTTGTCCAGGGTGACAGCACTGCTGGCGGGGGAGCCGGGTCTGAACCCAGCTGTGTCGTCAGAGCTGTGACCCTGGCTGCATCCAGGCCTCCCCAGGGCAATAGGAGGGGCCGAGTTGGTGTCACTGGGTGGACATGGCATGGGGTGGGAAGTGAGCCATCAGCAGCCCAGAGAGGCCCTTGGGGAGCTTTGTGTAAGGAGGAAGCTTGGGGAAGGGGACCCCAGGAAGTGACCTCACTTCCCTGGCAACAGAGCCCAACAGAACTTGGGACCCAGGTCACCAGGCACCCGCTGTGTAGAGAAGGACACTTCTCAACTGACTTGGCTGGTGAACTCAGCTCAGCTCAGACATGTTTTGTTGCATCCCAAGATCCCGAGGTCGCGGCCCCCGGAAAGCCCGCAGCAACGGCCTTTGCCAACAGTGCCGACAGTGGGTCGGGTCTCACCCCAGGCGCCTCTGGCCTTTTGGCCAGAGGGACCCAAAGGTAACACAGGGAGGCCCAGGGCAGGCCCGCCCAGGCCGGGTCACCACTCAGACCCCACCCGGGTGGCCCCACGGCCCCTTCCTGACCGGTGGCGGTGGGGCAGTCATGTTGGGGGGGGGTCCTGCCTCAAGCAAGAGCAGGCTGAGGAAGGGTCAGAGGCCTGGGGGGCCGATCACGTCCCCAGCCTGGGTCCAAGTGGGCTGGCTGGGATGTGGAGAACCGGGGCAGGGCCCTGCTGCCCGAGGTGGCGCCCATGCCCTAGGGTGTGTCTCTTGCCTCCCGGGTGACTGAGATGACCAAGGTCCCAGTCTGATCTGGCAGCAGAGGGTCGAGTGGGGCAGAAGCAGGAGTGGTCCTGGCCGGGCAGGGCTCTGAGACCTCCGGACCGGGCCGGCTGCCGGTCACTGTCATTGCAGAGCCAGACACCGCAGGATCCGGGGAACCAGGACACTCATGCCACCTCTCCAAGTGAGGGGCTGGTGTGCCACACTGTGGAAGGCCAGCACAGGCTCCAGAAGAGTCTGGGTATGAAGGGCTCCCCACCACCACGGCCTCCTGCCCAGACATCGCCCAGGTCTCTCCCCAGGATCTTGCCCAGGGCTGAGGGGCAGCTCAGCACCCCCGGCTCTGACCTGGAGCACCGTGCCCACCTCCTGGGGATTCAGGTAGAGGACCAGGAGCCCCCCGAAGCAGAGCCCAAAGGTGAGAAGGGCGGGGCCGGTGTGGGTGTGTAGGTGAGGGAGGGCGGAGGGCTGGGCCACACAGGGAGGCATCCCCAAAGTCTGTAGTTGGGACCAGAGCAAAGACTGGCCTCAGACCACCTGTCTGGAAGAATTCAGTCACAGAACAAGTGCCTGTGGGCACTTGCTCAGTGGGAGCTGCCTGCAAAGCTCTGGGAAGATTTCTGTCCTTGAAAAGGCACGTGGAAAGGGAGGCATGTGGGTACCTTTTTCCAGGTTGTGCCTGAGCAGAACCACTAGACTTAAAGCTCTCTCCACGTCCAACAGTTACAGGTCCAGAGCAGGCAGAGGCAGGGGAAGACGCCAGAAAACAAAAACAGGACCACCAGGGTCCAGCACGAGACCGCGAACACCCTCCAGCTGCTCCTGCTGAACATGAAGATCCTGCTGCTCCAGCTGCATATGAAGAGCCTGCCGCTCCTGCTGATCTTGCCACTCCCGAAGAGCCTGCAGCTCCTACTGATCTTGCCGCTCCTGAACAGCCTGCAGCTCCTGAAGAGCCCGCCGCTCCTGAAGCGCCTGCCATTCCTGCTGATCTAGCTGCTCCTGAAGAGCCTGCTGCTCCTGCTCATCTAGCCGCTCCTGAACAGCCTGCAGCTCCTGAAAAGCCTGCAGCTCCTGAAGAGCCTGCCGCTCCTGCTGATCTTGCCACTCCTGAAGAGCCTGCTGCTCCTGCTGCTCTAGCCGCTCCTGAAGAGCCCGCCACTCCTGAAGAACCTGCCGCTCCTGCTGATCTAGCCGCTCCTGAAGAGCCCGCCATTCCTGCTGATCAAGCCGCTCCTGAAGAGCCTGCCGCTTCTGCTGATCTAGCCGCTCCTGAAGAGCCTGCCGCTCCTGAAGAGCCCGCCGATCCTGAAGAGCCTGCTGTTCCTGCTGATCTAGCCGCTCCTGAAGCGCCTGCCATTCCTGCTGATCTAGCCACTCCTGAAGAGCCCGCTGCTCCTGCTAATCTAGCCGCTCCTGAACAGCCTGCAGCTCCTGAAGAGCCTGCCGCTCCTGCTGATCTTGCCACTCCTGAAGAGCCTGCCGCTCCTGCTGCTCTAGCCGCTCCTGAAGAGCCCGCCACTCCTGAAGAACCTGCCGCTCCTGCTGATCTAGCCGCTCCTGAAGAGCCTGCCGCTCCTGCTGATCTTGCCACTCCTGAAGAGCCTGCAGCTCCTACTGATCTTGCCGCTCCTGAAGAGCCCGCTACTCCTGAAGAGCCCGCCGCTCCTGCTGATCTTGCCACTCCTGAAGAGCCTGCAGCTCCTACTGATCTTGCCGCTCCTGAACAGCCTGCAGCTACTGAAGAGCCCGACGCTCCTGAAGAACCTGCCGCTCCTGCAGATCTAGCCGCTCCTGAAGAGCCCGCCATTCCTGCTGATCTAGCCGCTCCTGAAGCGCCTGCCGCTCCTGCTGATCTAGCCACTCCAGAAGAGCCCGCTGCTCCTGATCATCTAGCCGCTCCAGAACAGCCTGCAGCTCTTGAAAAGCCTGCAGCTCCTGAAGAGCCTGCCGCTCCTGCTGCTCTAGCCGCTCCTGAAGAGCCCGCTGCTCCTGCTGATCTAGCCGCTCCTGAAGAGCCCGCCGCTCCTGAAGAGCCCGCCGGTCCTGCTGATCTAGCCGCTCCTGAAGAGCCTGAAGCTCCTGAAGAGCCTGCCGCTCCTGCTGATCTTGCCACCCCTGAAGAGCCTGCAGCTCCTGCTGATCTTGCCGCTCCTGAAGAGCCCGCCGCTCCTGAAGAACCTGCCGTTCCTGCTGATCTAGCCGCTCCTGAAGAGCCTGCCGCTCCTGCTGATCTTGCTGCTCCTGAAAAGCCTGCAGATCCTGCACCTGCACCTGCGCCGCTGGGCAGTGGAGAACCATTTCGGGCATCATCACCCCTTAGGGCTGAGCCCCCTCTGCCCCCTCCTACACCTTCTCCAAAATCCCAACATGTATCCCCTCCCCTACCCGAAGTTGACTTCCCTACCCCTGAATTTGCTTTTGTTTTCTTCTTCTTTAGTTTA